>NC_092168.1:23630933-23870933 GCF_045791955.1 Oncorhynchus clarkii lewisi | reverse complement strand
AATGGGAACATTAGGGCTATGGCTAAAGGTAACATTAGCGCTAAGACTAATGGTAGCACTCATGTTAAAGCTAAGGCTAACGCTAACAGAAGGTCGTGACCTGAACTTTGACCCTGAATTCTGAATCCCTGCTCTACAGTGGGGGGTTAAAATGGGTGAATGAATAAGACCACCGCCCTGAGATCTGAGATTGAACTCCTGCTCTGTACCTGTGTGCTGGACAGACAGAGCAGCAGAGACTGAATATGTATGTCCATCAAGCGAAGATGGAGAGACGACTGTAACTTAACAATGGTCTTATTTTTTATAAATGTATTAATATATGTATAACTATATAAATATATCTGGAAATGTTTTCTCAATTTCTATCCTTCAAAGTGTGGTTGTGTTGTCATGAATGAAAGGTTGTGTACAGAGGCGTCATGCCCATGCCACAGAGGCACGTTCCCTCTCAGATTGGTCCTGTTGTGAAAAAATAAATCCAAATTGCAATATATATTTTTTGTATTATTATATATTTTTTATGTAATACTAGCCACTTGGTTGTTTTATGAAGTTGGTTTTAGCTAGCCCAAATAGGTTCCCAATCTACCAACCTTATTACTCACTAACATGAAGCCATAGCTAGCTTGTCTAACTATTTTAGCTAGCATGCCTGCTAGCACCGTTGGTAGACTTTAGAAAAGCAAACAATAACTAAATGTACTGAATAAGACTCACATTCCTTTCAATCTTTTAACAAGATTTAATCAGAGATGCAGAGAAGCATATATAGTTTCTTTAAAAAAAAGAACCGCCAGTCAGGAGGATATGCCACAAAAAAGACACTTTTTTTTAGTCTTTATTTAAAAAAAAGACTGTTTCAGGTGTTTGAAAAATGCTTAATTCTCCAACTTCACGATAGGGGGGCCTAGCCCACCTCCAAACCAACCCCCAACCAATCCTCACTCACTTTGTGCCCCCTCAGATATTTGGGGTGCATGACGCCCCTGTTTGTGTGTATACAGTATGTGTGTTAAACAGTACATTATGTGTGTGTGTCAGTTTATACGGCAGTGTGTGTACAGTCTGAGCACTGAGGCTGCGCTTTTGAATGTGACATTTTGTGTTGATAGGAAGCACACGTTGACGATCTCTTCTAATAGTTTTTTGGTCTGCTCAGACAGACTTACCGCCCTCTTCACCCTCAGGGGCTGTTTTGAACCTGTGTTCAATCTGCTTCTCATTTAGTCTCTAAGTTCACTTGCTAAACTGCAGAGAGATGTGTTTTTGTATAATAGGAACGTTTTAAAGATGATGAGAAGATATTCGGCATCTTGTACATAGCAGGGTGGCGATTGCAGTACAGTATCAGTTTTACTGTTTGATGGGTCTTTTTTTTTGGTTTCAACTTTGCAATTAAAATATCTCATTTGTATTTATATTTTACAAAAAAAAATGCTTTAAAATAAATCTTAAAAACTGCAAGAGAAAGTTATTCTGAGTGTTTTGCTTCTCATTGTGTGATTATTGTTGAAGTGCTTACATGGACCCATCTAAGCTTGGGACATAAGGCATATATGTCCCTGGCTTTTCTAGACCCAACCTGTCTAGTCTCGACCTACAAAGACCTCCAGACAGTTGGTGGAAAAGTTGGGCTGCTTCAATATTTCACCTGCACACATACTTGCATACTTGTTTAATGTAGCTAGACCGTTCTGAGCCCCATCCTGAATGCTCAAGGGTAAGGGGGTGGAGGGGAGATGCAGTAGCCTAATCAAGAACAAGACGAGACTCCCTTAAGCCAAATGAAGCCAACA
Source organism: Oncorhynchus clarkii lewisi (assembly GCF_045791955.1). Classification (NCBI taxonomy): domain Eukaryota; kingdom Metazoa; phylum Chordata; class Actinopteri; order Salmoniformes; family Salmonidae; genus Oncorhynchus; species Oncorhynchus clarkii. Next base: position 23,869,134 of record NC_092168.1, on the reverse strand, counting down.
GCCTGGATAAACACACAGCTTTCATAGATACTGTTTTGTGGAGGTGACAAGTTTGCAAAGAAAGCAAATGATTGAACATCAAATGGGATAAAGCTGACCATAAAATTAAATAAAAATGACTTTACATTCAGAATATGACCCTGACGTTCACAAATCCTTGGAATTACATCCTTAGTAGTCCTAAATCAGGGATGGCAACTCCAGTCCTCTGGGGCCAGAGTGGTGTCACTTTTGCCCCAACTCCAGCTAACACACCTGACTCCAATAATCAACTAATCATGATCTTTACTCTAGAACACAATTAGTTTCATCAGCTGTGTTTTCTAGGGATGGCGGAAAAAGTGACACCCCTCTGGCCCCTGGGGACTGGAGTTGCCAATCGCTGGCCTAAATGGACCCTGGTTGGTTTATGTATGTTCAAATACCCCCACTCAGTGGATGTACTTGGTATTACAGGTGAAGAGAAAGTGAACACTGATGTACTACCTCAGCGGGCACCCAACCACTGATCGATCTCCAAGGCATTCCTAGTCGATCACCTAACATTTCTGTAAAAAACCCAATGATAAAGCTTTGTGTTCCTATTTGTTTTATTTGTTTCGCGCTGTTGGTGGTAGGCACACTTGATTCAGCAGTCCTAGCGCCGGGGAGGCAAAGTGTTCCCATTTTGAACCCTTTCATGTGTCTGAAGGTAGAACTCTGAAGGTAGAACTTGAGTTAATAAAGCTGCATACAAACATGGTCTCTTTTTTGTTTTCTTGAGTAAGTCAGCTCCAAAATGCAGTTGTTTCAGCCTAGTTCAGTGCTTTCTGTGGTGGTGGGGCAAGCCAGCAGAAAATATGGAGTGTTGCGCCGTGATTGGCCCAGTGTTCTGTCACTCATGGGGACACTACGTCACCGCCAAGTTTAAGGGTAGACCTAAAAATTCTAGCCCCATGGGTGCTACCAGAGAATTACATTAGATGTGCCCATTCAAGAAGGCTCAAGGTTATTGGCCACAGATAAAATTATGTCAAATCACATTATATCTACAGTAGCATTGATTGGACTGATTATGTCAACATCATCCTTTCAAAATCTTAGCTAGCAGTCATGAATCAAGTCGACAATCTACTGGCAAATCCTTTTTAATCCTTGTAATATGAAGAGAAGTAATGAAGAGAAATTATAGATCACACATATCGGTGCTCATCGGCCATTGGTCATAAACACTACACAACAAGTTGGAAATCGCAAATTCAATAATGAGTGGTTTGGAAGGAGTCAGTGGCTAACTGCAAGCATTGCAAAGTAATCATTGGCCTGCTATTTAGTGGAGTGGCTGTGTGGTCCCAAGTCTAAGATTAAGGGTCTCTTTTCTTAGTTTAAAATGATAAACATTCAACATGCTGTCAATGAAGCATGATATTTTATTTATTGTACCTTTATTTAACTACGCAAGTCAGTTAAGAACAAATTCTTATTTTCAATGACGGCCTAGGAACGGTGGGTTAACTGCCTTGTTCAGGGGCAGAACGACAGATTTTTACCTTGTCAGCTCAGCGATTCAATCTTGCAACCTTTCAGTTACAAGTCCAATGCTCTAACCACTAGGCTACTTGCCATGCTCAAAACAACTGTTAACTCGGAACTGCAAAATCTGACTTTAGTCAGTTCAAGACAACTGGAAAAACGACCAACGACTGGGAAAATACGCTTTGAACTTTCATCCAACTCGGAATTGTAAAAACGGAACTCTGCCCTCTTTCCAAGCTCTCACTTGGTGTACAGGGAGAAAACTGTAAGAACGGCCCATGTTTGGAATTCTGTTGCTGTACATGACACTCTAGACCCAAACTGTTATAGACCCATATCTGATCAATAGTCTTCTGATTAATTATTTATTTATTTTACCTCACGTTAGTCTCATTCCAAACGTCGTAAATTGTTGGTTATCTGCACGAACCCAGTCTTCACTATGAGTCATCCATACATCAATTGTCTTAAATCATTTATTTATTACTAACTAAGTAATTCACAGAAATGCATAAATCGCTAGATTTGGCTCCATAATTTGCATACTGCTACAACTGCTTTTTGAACTCAAAACGACGTTTTTCCGCAGATGATTTACAAAATAATTCTCTAAAGAGGGTGAATGTGTACGATTTCCCAGGATATGTAATAATGAATCCAGGTTAAATGTATTTGAACACGCATTTCATTACACAATGGTAACCTACCTTTTGAGGTTTGCAATTTGTTCATGGTTCTATGTAGATTTTTAAGCATTTTTAACGAAGAGCCGTTTGGGAGCCAAATGAACCGGCTCACCGAAAATACTCAGAATGACACTACCCCCCCTCGCCTCACACTGACCATCAAATGCAGGCCACTAGTACACACACAAAAAAGGCTCCGCTTTTTTTAATGCACACTCAGCTGTGCCTCACAAGTAATACAACAAATGATATATTAATAGTGTGGTCATTTACTGTACCTACATTTTTTTCAATATAATTTCAAAATGATCTAAAAAGAACAACATTGGCAGGGAAATTGAAGCACAGCCAATATGCAGTGATAATGTATTGGGCCTATAGCCTACTGCACAAACATCATTGCTACAGAACTGTTTTTAATTGGTTAGTGTGGCATTGATTAACATGTTTTATGTTTGTATAAAAAATCTGAGGGATAAATATCGGTTTGCATTTTGATTTGTGATTTGATTTGTGATCTAGACTCAGAAAAGCTTGGTGACCACTGTACTACAGTATATCGAATAGCCCCTGCTTGTGGTATTGCTTTTCATTACCGGAAAATGTAAAAGTACGGAGACAATCAGCTCCATATTGCAATAGCCATACAATTAAAATAATTGCAGAAATCAATCAATGTAATTTCTGCCGATTGCCAATTCATACCCATCATGCATTGCTACCATGTTCGTGACAAGCGAGTCAGTTGATTGACGTTAGAGCAAGGAGAAAGATGTCGCTGGAAAATCGCCGAAGGATGGAGGCTGTATTCACCGTAGCGCTTATCTTCTGCTCAGCTTTTACGTCAGGTATAAGAGATGGAAATCTTCTGATTATTTACCTACTGATCTAGATGGTTTTCTGGAAATGATCTCATGCAGATAACGTTGTTACTAGTAGCGAGTTCTCTGCTTGAAATTGATAGCTAGCTAAATACAGGAAATAGCTAGCTAGTTACTGCTGAAGAAATGATAATCCGATTTGGAAAAACACTTCCAATCCTGTTGATAGAAAGATAGTAAGCAATAATTTGTGGAAAGCCATGTTTTTCCACTTTAAATATGGTGGTATAATGAGTAGATGCTGCTTGTTGGGCCTAATTGCCCTAGGATGCTAGCTAGCTAACGTCAATTTGACAGACAGCAACCCGCACCAGCTGGGAGTGGGACGACATAATGAGCCATTTCCCGCAGTTTTGTCGTTCTCAACAACAATATCTAGCCATCCATCGGTTCATTTTTAGCTGTCAAACTAACCAGACTCTCTGGGGAGCAACTAGCCAGTTCAGTATCATGTGACAGACGGCATACCAACATCTGATTCACTCAACTTCCTCAAACATTATTCTGCTTTCCCAGTCACGAGACTCCGGCTAACTAGCTTCTGTTGCCCGGCTCTGCCATCCATAAAACAGTGTAATTCGCTGTTTTTAATTAACAGTCAAGTGGGACCAAATAGCAACACTATACTGTCAGAACCGACCTATATTAACCTCCATAGTCTTATGATATAGCTAGGTATGTGGCCCTGGTGTCCCCTCCACACACAGTATGGAATGACCTTTGCTGTTTAGACGTTATTGGAAGTTGTTTATAGATTTGTTCCTTCTGTTTTTCCTCAGGCGTTCAGGGGGACAGCCTCACCATATTGCAGGCCCCTGAGTATGTGTCCTTCCAAAAGGGAGACTGGCCGATATCAGGGGAGAAGATTCCCGATATGGTGGCTCTAACTATGGGTTTCTCCGTCCAGGAGGTACACACACTGATCCAATTGTTGTGCAGGTGCGCAAGCCTATTTTGTTGTATATTATATACTAACATCTTGTGTATTGTGTCTGTGTGTGTGTAGGATCTCTCCTGGCCAGGCCTCCGAGCAGGTCCTTTGTTCCAGCGTCCCAGGGCCAACGTGCTGGTGGTGGTGCGGGGGGTGGACAGCCTGGCCCTGCCCCAGAGTGTGGCCTCCTACCCCCTGGAGAATGTGAGTGTGACCAGAGTTCCAATCAGTAAGGTGGTGTTTGGGGAGTAGCAAAGTTGTGCGAGATTCCTTTTAATCAGATTCTTCACAGAAGCTCTATTAATAACTTATCCCTTGTTCCCTCTCCTGCAGCCGGTGCCCTTCACCCTGGACAGTGTGGCTGAGACGGTTCACACTCTCTTTGCTGAGGACACTCCTGTGGTGCTCCAGCTGGCCCCTAGCGAGGAGGTACTGTATACACCAGCACATTATTGGATGAGCACCTGAGTGTGTGTCGCTGTGTTTTATTATACAGGGGGTGGGTATGTGCAGGTCATGGTAATGTTATCCTGTGTATGTGTGTCTACAGAGGCTGTACATGCTGGGAAAGGCCAACGCTGTGTTTGAGGACCTGCCTGTGACCCTGCAGCAGATTCGTGCTCGTCTCTCCCAGGATGGCTCTGTGCTCGCCTCCCTGCCACTCAACTCCCTCAGCCGCAATGCTGAGGTACATGCATTAGTCTCGTCACGATACTAATGATACCAGGCCAAGTATCACAATATTGACTAGTATCGCAATACAACAGGGTAAAAAATTCAGTGGGCTAGCGTCCTGTTTTCCCCGTCCCCCAACACGTATTCCCGTTTTCTAAACATTACGCGCATGTGCAAAACAAACTCACTGATTTTAACACTTCTACTCAATACACATATTGAATTTAACTTCACACTGTTAGCTGTATAATAGAATACTGTGTAGAATGGCTGTTTTGCTGATATTTGAAAGGCCTACCTGTGATTTGGCTGGAGGAATGGGAGGAAGGAATATACATACATAATCTGCTTTCATTGTAGCAGTAAGGGGGAAAACACTGCATGAAACCATCTTTACTCTTCAGTTAACATACATACAGACACGCACACACACTACCTCACACTCTGTCTCCCTCAAAAACACACATACACACACTCTACCTCCCTCACACACTCTCTCTCATAAACACACACACTCTCTCTCCCACAAACATACACACTGCTCCCAACTTTAAAAAAAAAACATTAGACACCAAGCAGAATGTAAGGAGTACCAGAAAGAACTATGTGATAGTTTAGGCTTACATTAGACCATATGACTCATACCTTTGAAGCACATCTCAAGAGTAGCAGACACTTTTCCTTTCTTCCTGTGCCAATCAAATTTGCCTAGACCTAGTGTCAAGTTACCAGGTTGTTGTTACCTGGTTGTTGTTGTTACCTGGTTGTTGTTGTTACCTGGTTGTTGTCGTTACCTGGTTGTTGTTGTTACCAGGTTCTTAACTAGCTAGGTAACATGACTGATCAAAGTTGTTTGTTATCATAGCAATTAGCGGCATGGGATTAGTTTACAACGCCCCGTGAAATGGTTTGTGAAATTATATAAAATGTGCACAAAATCACGTGGGAAGAAAAAAAGGTAGCTCTGGTAATGAGTCATATTTGTTCCCCTGTTTGAGCAAAGACGAGCTGTTTCTTTAAGCTGTAACGCTGCAAGCATGACTGTCACAAAGTTTTTCCTCTCTGGCACTGCTGTGTGACAACAAACTTGGCCTATGACTGGCCTGTGCTGTTGGTTATACCAGGGATGGAATTATATACGGCGTATAAACTTTGCTTGCTCTGAGTGCTGCTCCAATGTATCAAATGTAACAACAGAAGACTTATCAGGGTCTGCATCCGCCCCCCCAGGTGAGTGATGTAGGTGAGTCCCGTGTGGCTCAGTTGGTAGAGCATGGCACTTGCAACTCCAGTTTTGTGGGTTTGATTCCCACTTGGGGACCAGTACGGAGAAGGTACAAAATGCATGCACACACTACTTACTGTAAGTCGCTCTGGATAAGAGCATCTGCTAAATTACTCAAATGTAAATGATGGGGGATACAGCTGGCAGATCACTGCTACCATGAGATAGGTCCATGAAAGTCAAGTGGACATTATTGGAACGGCACATACAAGAGACTAGTTGCTGTTGCTTAATTTTTAAAATATTTTTTACAATTTATAAACTGACTTAATATATGTTTTATAACTGCCCCAGCAGTTAGCTCGGTATCATATGAAACATTACTACGGCGTTTTAAAATGTTGGTATCATAAATATCATGCCGTTTTGATACCATGATATTACCGTGGTACCGGTATACCATGCAACACTAACATGCATAAATAATGCTAGTTCTGTCTGTCCCTCTGTAAAAGTGAACAAGAACAGTAAGGGTTGACCACTTCAAATGTTGACCTCTGACTTTTCTCTCTCCCTATAGGCTGATCTGCTCTTCCTGTCTGAGGTCCAGGTTCTACATGACATCACTGCCCTGGTAAGACTCTGAATATATCATTTGTTGGGCACAGGGGCATTGGATCATTTAAATCTGAGCACAGCAGTGCCATCCCCAGAGCCTCACAGCATGTTCTGCTTCTTCATTAGCGGCTAATGTTGGTCGTCTACCCCCCCACACTCCTGTAGCTGCAGAGACACAGGCACCTGGCCAAGGACCACTCCCCTGACCTGTACTCCCTGGAGCTGTCTGGCCTGGAGGAGCTTGGCCGCCGCTACGGACAGGACTCCTCTCAGTACCAAGACGCCACTGCCATTCTGGCCAATGTCCTACAGAAGGTAAGCACAAGGGGGAATGCCCATACTCTGTATTCATAACAGGTCTTAGTGGTGTGACTAACTCCTAAATGGCCAAGTACAGAAGACAATGGTATATGGTTGTAAAATCAATTTATGTACACTGAACAAAAATATAAACACAATATATAAAGTGTTGGTCCCATGTTTCATGAGCTGAAATAGAGCCCTGAAATGTTGCATCCCTGTTAGTGTGCATTTCTCCTTTGCCAAGATAATCAAAAAAAATTGCAGTTTTCTCTCACAGCAACACAATGCCACAGATTGGCATGCTGACTGCAGGAATGTCCACCAGAGCTGTTGCCAGAGACTTGAATGTTCATTGCTCTACCATAAGCCACCTCCAACTTCGTTTTAGAGAATTTGGCAGTATGCCCATCTGGCCTGACAAACGTAAACCACGTGAAACCACGCCAGCCTAGGATCTCCACATCCAGCTTCTTCACCTGCGGGATAGTTTGAGACCAGCCACCTGGACAGCTGATGAAACTGTGGGTTTGCACAACCAAATAATTTTTGCATAAACTGTCAGAAACGTCTCAGGGAAGCTCATCTGTGTGCTCGTCGTCCTCACCATGGTCTTGACCTGACTGCAGTTTGGCGTCGTAACCGACTTCAGTGGGCAAATGCTCACCTTTGATGTCCACCTGCACTCTGGAGTGTGATCTTCAAGGTGGAATCCAGGTTTCAACTGTACCGGGCAGTATGGCTTTGTGTGGGTGAGCGGTTTGCTGATGTCAATGTTGTGAACAGAGTGCATGTTGGCGGTGGGTTTATGGTATGGGCAGACATAAGCTACAGACAATGAACACAATTGCATTTTATTGATGGCAATTTAAATGCACAGCGATAACGTGATGATCCTGAGGCCCATTGTCGTGCCCCTCATCTGCCTCCATCACGTTTCAGCATGATAATGCAAAGCTGAAAATGTCCCAGTTCTTCCATGGCCTGTGTACTCACCAGACATGTCACCCATTGAGCACGTTTGGGATGCTGTGGATCGACGTATACAGCAGTATGTTCCAGTTCCCTCCAATATCTAGCAACTTCACACAGCCATTGAAGAAGAGTAGAACAACATTCCACAGGCCACAATCAACAGCCTGATCAACTCTGAGATGGAGATGTCACGCTGCGTGAGGGAAAGGGTGGTCACACCTAGGGCTGTTGCGGTGACCGTATTACCGCCACACCGCCGGTCACCAGTCATGAAGGCAGTCAAATTCCACGTGAGTGATGCTGTTGATGGTCATTAGTAGCCTACCAAACTTGCTAACTGCCTGGTACTCAGTACTCAGTATGTCACTCTGACATCAATGTAACTGAAAATCTTATCAAACACTTCATGAAAGGCCATGAGTTCATGTTGCGCAACTTTTCTCTCTGCTATGCAATTGCGTGAGAACAAAGTGATGGCCTCTACTAAAAAGAGGAGGCTCCCATCAGCTTTATATAAGCTAGGCCTACTATATTTATTTCTCAACTTTCCTAATATTAAGCAGATTGCTTCTCTTTACAACAGGAGTTCATGCCGGCCAGCTACCTGGCTGGCATGAAAATGAACCATGGGAAAAGCGTTCTCTATTGGCTATTTAAGTGCATTTTTCCCGCTGCCACTGTTTTGAGACTTGCATGATAATGGTCCATTCTAAATCAAAAAAATGTCCCTTATTATTTAGTATATGTAAAGATTAAATCAAGAATAGTCTGATGGGTGACTATATTAGCCTATCACTTGTGAATTATATATTATCACTTGTGAATGATGCCCAGCATAAGAAACAATGCCTTTTTTTGCGACTTTTTCTAATCGTAGTCGCACACCTCATGTAGCCTAGCCCATAGGCCTATATGTTTTAATAAGCTATGTATCACAACTAAAGTGGCCAAATAACTTCTTTAAATGAAGCACATAAATCCGCTTTACAAGGGGTGTAGACCCTAACTGGCAGACATACACAGTGTGAGTTTCAAGTTTGGGGAAGATCATTTTCACCATAGAAATGCACCTTTATAATAAAATCATTTTTTTTTTAATGCTAGTGGTTGTATTAATTTGGGATCTATTGTATCACCAACTGTTCCAGACTATGTTTGGATTATTAATTCCTCCCTCAGAATAGAATAGGTCAACTTTTGTACTATAGGGGATAGTAGGTTGACATAGGCTAGTGCTTCTGCTGTTTGTTAGGCCGATTTATCTTGTTGGCTGACGCAGCCAAGGGCACAATGGCCACTGACTGCAAAAGGCATGATTTTTTTTTAGGGTGCATTAGGGTGTTATTAAGTGCTTGTCAAATTGTGAATGAGAGACTGATGAAGTGTGTACAGCCTGCGCAAACAAAGCAGAGCCCATGCCTTTCAAGTGACTTTTTTCAAATCCACATTAGTCTCATCATGCAGCCTTACAATATATTACAAATATAATTTATAGCCCAATGTTTGTAGAACAACTAAAGTTACATTAATAACTCTGAATTAAGCATATAATAGTACCTATTTATTTGTTAACCGTTAAACACAGAATAGTCACAAATTGTTTGGAGAAAATATACTTTCTATTTTATTCAGGTTTGTTCAGTTGTATTCTTCATAATATAAAATAATGCCACGGAATTCTAAGCAAATCTTGTCTGCTAAATGAACTAGTGTAGCCCACAGCAATTTGACATTGCCAGATCAGTACCTAACATAAGGACAACTCAGTATGCTATTCTGTTCTTCTGAAATAGACTACATTTCCTTCATATCATGCTTCTTTAGACCTTTCTAAAATATTTAATGGATTTATTGTGAAGGTGTAGACTATATTACATGGATTTATTAAACTTTTTAAAATGTAGATGTTCCAAAGTTCTGCATCAGTGTCTTGTGTGGAAGCCAGGAGATGCTAAATGGGTTTAATTAACGGTCAATTACAGTGAGACCGACAGTTATTTGCTTGACAATCACCTGCTGATGAAATTTTGTGACCGCCACAGCCCTAGTCACACCTGATACTGACTGGTTTTCTGATCCACGACTCCCTTTTTATTGTTTTTAAAGGTATGTGACCAACGGATGCATATCATGTGAAATCCATAGATTAGGGCCTAATTAATTAATTTAAATTGACTGATTTCGTTATATGCATGGTGTGTTTTATATTTTTGTTCAGTGTTGATGACCATAAAAACATTCTCTCGTTATGTTTATATAGACCAACTGTGGTGTTTTTCCATGGTTTCTTTGTTCTACGTCTCTCTCAACTTCCTGTGCTTTAGTTTGGTGAGGACTTGTTTGGTCTTTATGGTGACAGCGCGGTGGTGGAGGTTGTCACAGTGAAGAACTTTGAGGTGCCACTTACCAGGAAATCTCGCTCAATCCTGGAGTCCAAACAAATTGTGAGTGCATTTTAATTTTAAAAAATTATACGTAGATCTATGTACATTTATACTATTACACAGATCATAAACCTGTTATATTTGGATCTTCATAATTCATTGATATGGTTTCAATGGATGCAAATATTCTCTACATCCCTCTCACCCCCTGCAGAGTAACCCTGGCAGTCCCTATAACCTGGCCTATAAGTATAACTTTGAGTATGCCGTGATCTTCAACATCGTGCTGTGGCTGATGATCATCCTTGCCCTGGCTGTTATCGTCATCTCATACAACCTGTGGAACATGGACCCAGGATATGACAGCATCATCTACAGGATGACCAATCAGAAGATCAGGCTGGACTAAGGTCTGCCCAGCAACACTCGAGCCCTCCTATTAGCCCTCTCCTAGTGAATCTTTGTTTTTCTTGTTTTGTGTGAAAAATAAAGAAGTGGAGCTGAAGGTGTAGGCCTAATTCTAAATGGGTTGGATAGGTTTAAGCAATATGGTGAAAATAATGTATCTTAGCATAGTATAGGCCATGGTTGCACTAATTACAAACCAGATAGTGTATACCTATTCTACCTCTCAGCTATAGACAAGCTTCTAGTGGTTGGTTATGGACTTAGGAGTAGACATCAGAGTAGCAGTTGTTCAGGGAGAGGTAAAGGTCCTATCCAATATGAATGACATGTATAAGAGATGCACTTAATTAGTTAGCACCTTTGAGAAATTGCAGAGGTTAACTATACAGTAGCTGTAGTTGTGTAGTTTAATGCTGAGTTGTAACACTAGAGCTGTCTCTGAGGTCTAGTCCTGTACCTTCAACCCCACACTTCACATTGCTTATGAGTGTCCCCTTTTAGTAGGCGTCCTACATCCCTGGTGATTTCAAATGTCCTGTTTTTATTTTTATTGTAAAAAGTAAAGATGATTATTCTAATGCCCGGAAAGACTGAGAATTGACGTGTGTGATGTAAATGTTTGTCTCGCTATTTGAAACTGTTTTAAGTTAAAGTGAAATCTAGGTGTATATATTGAAGTTAGAAATGCAAATATCCTGAAGGAAACTGCTTTATTGGTATTGTGAGAAGGTCTGTAACATTTGCTGGCAGGTTGCAAAGGCGCCTTGCATGCATTTTGCGGTTGTGTGACTTTGACATTTGAATATGCAATAAATGAATTACCATCTAATGTTTGTACCTCAGTAAATTAAATGTCACACATTTATTAAACCACCATAGTCTAGAAAGCATTGATACATTGGCACAAATGACCTTGGACAAACTGTCCCATAGTTTGCTTTATATTTGTCTGACACTGAGTTTCTAATAAACAAACTTGTTCTTACTCAGTGACATGACATGTTTACCATGACTAAAAATACTCTTCAGTTGACTTATCCAATACACGGGAGCACGAGACAAATGTACTCATTGAGTTATATGGAAGTAACCAACCAGTGAAGCTGCATAGTGACGCTCCACCTCTAAAATAATCCTCAATATGTAACGGGCTTGGCGTGCGTTTTTAACTGTTTTGGTAACAGCAGATCCAGTGTTCTACGAAAACACATTGTTCATGTGAATCGAATGGTATCGAACACACATGATTTCCATATGTGTATCATTCCATTCACGCCGTTCCAGCCATCATTATGAGCCGTCATCCCATCAGCAGCCTCCTGTGGATATGAAGTAATGGTACATAGGCTATACATCCATGCCAATTATAGTATCTTGTGACATGTTATTTCAATAATGTTTTACTTGAAAAAATTATCAAAACTGTTTTTTGCTTGTTTAATTTGGCCAAGTCATTTGGTGGAAAGCCTTGCAGTGCTTATATCTCTCTCAGCCAGCATCTGGACAGTGAGGAGTGTACATTTTCATTGGCAGATCAATTAAGTTCAATGCAGTTATCCAAACACATTCATCAATTACTAAAATAACAAATCTAGTTTTAAAAGACACATTTCAACAATACATGTAGTCATTTCATAGCCTGTGTATCATTGTGGTACCCAACAATGCCAGAGTTAAGAACAGTGTATGGTTCAGTAGGTTCCTCTCTTATCCCTGGTTGGACAACATTAGGTTCCATAGGCTTGACAATACGTGTCTATAGTAATTATTACCCTAAGGCTTCTCCATGTGGCTTTAAAAGACTGCTGTAGTATTTACCTACAGTATGTGTCAATCATGATGGTAATTTCTACAAATGTTTTTTTTTATTTTTACTGTTTGTATCTTGTTTGATAACCAGCTATTTATGGCTGAGACTCATCCAGCATTATCAGTCAGAATGATTAGACAGGCTAACCGTGTCATTTGGTAACTAAATGAATCCCTGTGCTGGTCTGCTAAAACTTGTCTGGCCTTTGCATAACCTTTACAAAGAACTGGTGTGTGTGTGTGTGTGTGTGTGTGTGTGTGTGTGTGTGTGTGTGTGTGTGTGTGTGTGTTTGAATCCTGTGTTTTCTCTTTCCCTTTATTTCCTGTCTCCAGCTTTAATAAGAATGAGCAGTTGACATCTGGTTCTGATCTACCGGCAGCCGTAATAACCCCTGAACCGCATGATGATGTTAGCGCTAATGGCGGCCCTGTGCAGTCGTCAGAGACAGCCATGCGAAAGTGTGGATCCTGAGGTTAAAGGTTTCACTGGATAACAGGCCAATCTATGATCATTAAACATTTATTGAAAAAAGATACATTCATAGAACTGTATATCTAGTCAGATTCACTTGAGGCCACATTTTAACATCTTTTTTAGCCCTACACACTTTCAATAGACTATTTGAGGCTTACTTTACTGACTTTAGTCAAAGCATTCCCTTATCCCCATGACCATAAAGATAACATATTTTTAGACCAAACAGTATATGACATGTTACGTGATTCCATTTAATTGATGTTGTATGGGTATAGGAGTGAGGTTTCTGATCTAACAGGATATTGTAATATTATTGATTATTCACTGATCTATGGAAGCTTTTCTTTAACATATGTATGTTGTCCCAGTCTCTGTCCAGTGTGCCCATACTCAGTGGTCCAAATACTGAGCTGAGATACCTGTGTAACTCCAACTTTCACTCACATCAGTCACTATGTCAGTGTAAGGATTGTGTGAAATATGAAGTAATTGGCAACTGGACCATCCAGGACCTCTATACCAGGCCGTGTCAGAGTAAGGCACAAAAAATTGCCAAAGACTCCAGCCACCCTAGTCATAAACTTTCTCTCTGCTACCGCACGGCAAGCGGTACCGGAGCGCCAAGTCTAGGTCCAAAAGGCTTCTTAAGAGCTTCTACCCCCAAACCATAAGACTCCTGAACAGCTAATCAAATGGCTACCCAGACTATTTGCATTGTCCCCAGCCCCCATTTTTACACTGCTGCTACTCTGTTTATTATCCATGCATAGATACTTTACCACTACCTACATGTACATATTACCTCAATTACCTCGACTAACCAGTGCCCCCGCACATTGACTCTGGTACCCCCTGTATATAGCATTGCAACTGTTATTTTATTGTTGCTCCTTAATTATCTGTTATTTTTCTATTTTTCTTATTTTTTATTTTATTTATTTATTTTTACTTCAGTTTATTTTAGTAAATACTTTCGTAACACTTTTTTTCTTAAAACTGCATTGTTGGTTGAGGGCACTGTAAGGTCTACTACACCTGTTGTATTCGGCGCATGTGACAAATAACATTTGATTTGATGTGAATTACATACGGTGATCTCAGGTCAGTATTGGGTCCAGTGAGCCAAGTTTAACCTTTGACCCCAGATTACCCTTGTGGCTGCAGCCTGCTTACCAACCCCTCCACCCAGGGACTGAGCTGGCTTGATGCCCCTGCTGCAGCTTCAGCTCCCGAGTGGCGCAGCGGTCTAAGGCACTGCATCTCAGTGCAAGAGGCGTCACTGCAGTCCCAGAGGGCGGCGCACAATTGGCCCAGTGTCGTCCGGGTTTGGCTGGGGTAGGCCGTCATTGTAAACAATAATTTGTTCTTAACTGACTTGCCTAGTTAAATAAAGGTTACATTTTTAAAAAAAATGCTAAATACATTTGAACAGTAATATTTGAAAAGTGTATTTTGTTTTGTGTGCATATAACTTCTCAGAATGTAAATTATGAGCAATTAGATATTAAAGTATCTGATGAACGTTATCAAGAACTGCAATGAATCATTAAAACATTTCTTACATATCTGCAACATTAAATGAAAAATGTTATGTGGACCATGAGTAGCCTACATATCAAGTAATTTGATACTATGAAGGTATATTAGAATCATTCAATGTATTTCATATTTAATATCATATAAATGTACATTTGTAACCAAATAATAAAGCCATAAAACATAGACATGGATGCAAATAACATTCTCATTCTATGGTCTCATATAGCTAGATTGTTCACTTCCGGAAACAACAGGATGTTCTTCTGAACCAGGAAAAGCTTGAAAACAACGGCAACCTTTGCCAACAACGTGTATTTATGATTTTATGGGCGTTGCAAATAATCAGCAAGATGATTTGGAGAGTGCAGTAGCTGTGTACATTTCCCGTCTCCTCGTTCTTTGGTCACGCGTGTGTATGTTGCACTAACTCACTGTATTACCGAGTAAGTATGAGAACTGGGGACAAAAGTTATCTGCTAGCTAGCTAACGTTAGCCTATTCATAGATGCTAGCTAAGGCTCGCCTACACCAAATGTCTCTGAAGTTACAGGCAGCTTGTTGCCAGGTTTTGTTAGCTAGCGTGACTGTGCATAGTTGAATGATATTCTAGAATAACAAATGGCACACATGAAGATAACCATTATACGAGCAATATTTAACTTTAGCGAAATGCAACTAATAGCGACCCGAGGACTAGCCAGTGATTGCTAGCATAGTAGTCCATGGCACGGGCCAGACCCCCAAATGAGGGCCGTCGGGCTCACTCTTGGGGTGACGATCTCTAATGGCAGCTTTCTCCGTGTTACCAGTCTTTTCATCCCTCCATCCATTCATTTTTACCATTGTTCGCCATAACGTAAAATTCCACTGTCAGTATAGAACCAGTTATTGCTCACCTATAACGTTACCCTTTAATCATATCATTAGTAAACTTCGATTCACAACTATCCATCCACATTTTGTAATGCTCATGCTTAAATAAGTAAACCCTGATACATTTGGGTGGTCATGAAATGACCTTTTAAGTGGTATACATATAAACAACTTCAAATGTGACTGGGTGACAACACAAGGCTGTTTTTTACAACATTAGGAATGTTTTCCTTAAGAAATGAAGTCCACTTCATGTTTTGTTTCCTTTGCTTCCTTGCTTCCTTACTTCCTAGTATTGCAATACTGATATTGTGACAACAATACCCTTAAAATTCGAATGTTGGAAGCTTAGCCATATAATTCCATATAGTGGGGCAGCTATGGTTTTGGATTGTAACTTCGGTGATAGAAGCATTAAATTGCACACACACAGAACAGGGTTTTAAAAACATTTGTAGATACAGGACCATCACAGGATTCACGCATTAACTCCACTGAAGCCTTTTTTCAATATGGCAGCCAAACAACTCAATGGGGGGAAACATAATTGTAGTATGCCCAATAATATATTAAAATGGTCATAGGGATGTAGAATACACAACCAAATGAGCCAATTGTGCCAGCTATATAAAGATGTTAAATGGTTCACAGAACTGGGGTAAGAATGTGCCCAACAAGCTGTCCTGATCACTGATTTCTTAACATTTCAATGCTTAAAGGGGCAGTGCAGTTAACGTGATTTTCTTGTTTAGAGGTCGAAATGACACTTGGAAATTGTGACTTTTTATAATGCAGTTTTTGTGTAAGGGCCATTTAGAAGAAAAAATGGCTGTAATTTCAGTCTGTTCAGGTGGGATGGAACTTTTGGCCAACATGACATGACAATGTGATCTGATTATAATCGACCAATGAATGTTAATCTGGGTAAGCAGGTGCGCTCTAGAGCATCCTATCAGCCAATCAGGGCTGTGTATGTAAATATCTTATTTATTTCCTAACGCCCGCATGATCAGCCTGAGCATTTCCAGGGCCAAAGGAGGCTTGGAGATATAATTGAGAAAAAATATAGTTATTTTCATTAAATAAACACAATGATTTGTTAGACCTTACAGTGATGATATGAAACATTCAATTACAAAGACTGCATGGGGACTTTAATTGCAATATTTAATCTTTTTTTAAACAAGATTTTATACATGTACATATTCATGGATGTGGGCTGATTTAAAATGATATACAATGTTGTCCTAATAACCATTTTCATAAAGCAGAGGATTAGAACACTTGTAAAATTCCATGTGAATGCTAATATGTTTTCACCTATTATCTAGATAAGAGCAGAAAACCATTACACATAATTAGTCAAAATGTTCAGGGATAATCCACCCCAAATCCCTAATTCCTATGTTTAACAGTGTCAAATCGTGTTAAATAACAGTAATATGTGAAAACGATATTTTTTGTGAACAAATATTTATTTTTGTCATTATAACGAGGTTGGTATGCGAAAATTGTTGTGGAAACCCACAATGCAATGCTCACTCTGGGCTGGCTAGCTAGCAAATGTAAATCCACACAATAATATCAGCATGTGAAGTAGATGGGTAGCTGTAAAATCACCTAAACAAACTGCACCCATTAATTTAGGAGTCTCTCACAAAGTTCAAATTGCAACTCTGCTGCCCAGAGCAGGTGCAAAGTACGTTGCTATGGTAACAGGGGTCCATACCCACAGACACACAGGTTGCATTGCGCGATGGTACTTGAAGGAGAAACTGAGTTGAATAATTTGTTACACTAGATTGAGCACATCTAAGCGAAATATATACTTTGTCATGATGATATAAACGGATGGATGTGTTCTAGACAAGTATGCCCATACCATCTATTTGCTGATTTGTCGAGTTGGATTGTAGGTCATTGTTTAAGAGTACCATGAATGTGGTGTGATGTGATGGTGTGTCATCCCCTATCTCCTGTGACAAGAACCATGTGGCTATGACACGTTCTTGCACGATTTGTGATTTCACAGACTTAGAACTTAAATCATGGGGAACATTTCATGATTTTTATTTCAGGGGGGTGGATTATCCCTTTAAGATGTATTCTTACTATGGGGCCGTAGCAGGTTGGTCTGTTATTAGAAAACTAAAAGTATCAATTAATATAACTGGCCTCAACAGGACCAACATTGGATTTTACCACATGGAATATCCTGGGCAGGTTTATAGTAATGAAAATAGTTTAATAGCATAACACTGTATATCCTTTTAGTCAGCCCACATTCATGAATATTTACAAGTATAAATCCATTTTAAATGTTTGAAGATGAAATATTGCAATTAAGAATTTAAACATCTTCAGAAATCAGTGATTCTGACACCTTTTTGGGCACATTCTTACCACGGTTCTGTGAATAATTGAACATCTTTGTATATATGACACACTTGGCTCATTTGGTTGTGTATTCTACATCATTATGACCATTTAAAGATATTATTGGGCGTACTACAATTGTTTCATACAGCAAAATCGATCCAATGAGTCGTTTGGTGCCATTTTGGAAAAAGGTTTCTGTGGGGTTAATGCGTGAATCCTGTGATGGCCCTGTATCTACAAATGGTTTTGAAACCCTTTTCTCACTGTGTGTGAAATTTGGTGCTTCTATCACCGACGTTAGAATCCAAAACCATAGCTGCCCCAAGACATGAAATTCTAAGGCTAAGCTTCCAACATTCTAATGTCAATTGCACAATCAGGGCAATTTTTAAACAATTGTTGTTTGTGGTACTTTCAAAGTTGGTGGTACTTTCAAAGTTGGTTATATTATATACAATTTGAAAGGTAATTTCATGACCTTTCAGATCCACTTGTCAAACAAAGTTTAAAATGTGTCAGGGTTTCCATTTTAAAGCCATTTATACCTAACCTCCCGAAAATGTGTCTGATGGATGTGTATAAGTGAACAATAACTTGAAGAATACTGACATTGTTTTTCAGTTGGTAAAATCCCTATGGTGAAAAATGAATGGGATGGAGGGATGAAAGAAATCGTGGTAACACCGAGAAAGCTGCCTTAGCAGCACTGCTATCGCACAACTCTAGGGACATAGACCTTCAAGAAAATCACTGAGACATCGTCATCCCAAGTGAGCCCGACCTGGCCCATGGACTATAGCATGCTAATGCAGTAAAATATATGCACCACACTGTGACCTGTCAAGATGCTGCTGTTCTTGTGGATTGAGAGATACAGAACATGTACCCATAATGAACCTGTAGTTGCTTACTAACTGCTATTGCAAGTTTATAAACAATGCTTGTATTTGTCATGGCAAAAGCATTACGCATTAAGTACAAACTAAAAATAATCACACTTGCACGCACCTGATACTGTATTTAACAACATACATCCCCAAGGTATGGGTGATTATGCACATTTAAACTGACAGATATGAAAGTGAATGTATACCATGTGTGTCTGCTGCAGATCTTGCTTGCTGCATCGCCATCGCTGCCTTGGTTGGTGACAGGAGGCTCTGGAGAAGGAGTGTCCATCAAGCCCTAAAGGGCCATAGCTTGGTCATGATGGACCACAGGAGAGCTCTAACCATTTCACTGGCTGTTGACAAGGTGGATAACGCTCAAGTATGTCTGGCCTGCCTGGTTATGTTCATTCATTGGGATTCCTAGTCTTTTTCTCAGTCAGTATGCAAGAACTATAATCAATAATAGTGAGCATAGTAACAGTACCCCTTTCTGCTTTTTAGATGGGAAGTCCACTCAAAATCCCTAAGACCCTCCTTTCTTCAGAGTTGGGATGTGGGAATGAAGAGGCACAGGTAGATGTAATTCTTTTTGGGTAACATTTCTCTTAAGGTGTCCGCATTTTGTAACGTTTCTGTTTGTTTTGGTTTTCGGCAAGGGTTTTCGGCAAGGGTTTTCTCGGTTGTTCGTCGGTAGCCAAAGTCTACGCCGTTTTGTCTGTGATTGGTCAACAGTAGGGATTCTTTAATGAAGTGTTTGTCGTCATTCAACGAGAGACGAATCGCTTTCATGTACATTTCTTCAGTTGAGAAATACTGCACCAAACATCTTAGTTAGATGTAAAATTGCGAATTGCTAAGATTTCGGCAAAAAAAATAATTAATGACAGATGTCTTGAGTTATGTTAGATTAATTCAGACTTCTGAGGGAGTGTATACTGGCTACGGTACTATTGCGACTTTTCAATCAACGGTCTTTTAAGGGAGAATGCGAGCACACTCGTTCAGATCGCCTAGCCTAAGTAGGGCACACTAAGTAGGGCTTATGGGGTCAAACATTTAGTAAGAAACACAATTATACCTGAAAGACCTTAGCTGACTTTCTCACTTTCTGTCCCTCTCTCCTTCACACACAACATTAAAATGACTGAATATAAATGAAATGACAGATTTCACCTTTAACCTTTTTCCCTGAGGTTTTAATATTGTGGTTAGGGCAGTGGGTCAGTAACTTTCCTCCTGCTTCTCTTTCTCCAACAGATTCATTGGTCCCAGATTGCTGGAGACAGAATCAAACTCCAAGATTCCCGTCAGCAGAATGGATCCATCTCTTTGGATCATGGCCAGGTGGCTTTAGCCCAAGTGGCAATGGACAGGTGAGGAGCAGCATTTATGGAGCCACAGATGGAAAGTTATGTTCGGAAGCAAGCATACATACATAGTCTGGTTAGATTGTTGTAGGTTCATAGATGATTTTACTCTATAACACGGTCACTTAGTAAGACACAGCCTTTGTCTTACTCTTATACTGCCAAAGTATACATTTGAATTCATGTTATTAACTGTGAACTAATTGGGAGCCTTTGCACGGTAAAGTAGAATTAAGCCACTTTGTCATTGGGTGCAGTTTTCCAAACGTTCCACAGATGGGGCTCTTCCCCTAAGTATTATTCTCAAAGGTAGCTTACATGCTCCGGGTACACCACCATTACTGGTACTGTAGAGATAAGCACTGCTGCTGTAGCTATATCTTTACCACACAGACACACTGCCTGGTCCTATCAACCCCATTCCACCTGTCTGCCCCTCCCCCCTATAGCCTAAGACGGTTTCCCTATTGGTTAACTAACATGTACATGGTCAGAATGGTTATCATATAATCCGGAATGTCATATCAGGTCACGATGACACAGAATGGTCGTAGGGCTGTAAAGGTTATGACTGGTTCTGTTCCTTCCTTCATCAGGCAGGTCCAGTTGGTCCTCACGGACGTTTTAAAGACTGAACAGGGGCTGGCCTACCTGGACAAGAAAAGGCGTGGCCTGATGACTGACAATGGAGAGAGAAAGAGAGAGTCGTGGGTGGGGAGTGGGCAGAGGAGGGTGTCTCCGAGCAGCAGAGAGGGGGGGGGGGATCGGAGAGATGACCCCCAATACAGAAAGAGACCCCATGACCACGACACACCCACCTCGACCCGCAAGGAGACGAGGTAATGCTGGGTTAAATGTTGCTGAATTTAGGATGCCAGTGAGCGATCAAGAGTTAAAACACAGAGTACGTATACAGACAGTAGAATTTTGTTTGGGTGGCTTCTGACTTTCTTTCCTTCTTTCTCTCTTGTTTAGGTCACACCATAGAGGGGGGTCAGAGGAAGAAGAGGAGATGAAAGAAGTCATAATAGGAGAGGAGAACGGTGAGGACCAGGGGCCTCATTTATAAAATTTGCGTACGCACAAAATATGCCCTAAAAAAAATGTGTCTGCCAGTTTTCACGCAAAAATTGCAATTCCTGCCTCCCGGGTGGCGCAGTGGTTAAGGGCGCTGTACTGCAGCGCCAGCTGTGCCATCAGAGTCCCTGGGTTCACGCCCAGGCTCTGTCGTAACCGGCCGCGACCGGCGGCTGGTTGGGGTTGTGTATCGGAGGACGCATGACATTCAACCTTCGTCTCTCCCGAGCCCGTACGGGAGTTGTAGCGATGAGACAAGATAGTAGCTACTACAACAATTGGATACCACAAAATTGGGGAGAAAAGGGGGGTAAAAATTAAATAATTTTTTTTTATTTTTTAAATGTGCAATTCCTTTCCAAACTGAACTTGACGTGAGAATGTGCTTATCTTCCCGCAAACTTTAGACCATGAGGTCACAGTTTCTACTGGTTGAAGTATTGCATTACAAGAAGGCAAAAGTAGTATCCTTGTGCAAATGTGGAATATATATGGCACTCTTATTTATAACAAAAAAAACAGGTAGCCTAGCTAAATATAATAACAAGATGCCACATGTACAGTGAGCAGCTCTCATTTATTTGGGCCTATTAGATATTATAATCATTTTTTTATTGAACCTTTTTATTTAACTAGCCCAGTTAAATGCTATCGTAACTTCACGTTTTTATTTAACTAGCCCAGTTAAATGCTATCGTAACTTCACGTTTTTATTTAACTAGCCCAGTTAAATGCTATCGTAACTTCACGTTTTTATTTAACTAGCCCAGTTAAATGCTATCGTAACTTCACGTTTTTATTTAACTAGCCCAGTTAAATGCTATCGTAACTTCACGTTTTTATTTAACTAGGCCAGTTAAATGCTATCGTAACTTCACGTTTTTATTTAACTAGGAAAGTTAAATGCTATCATAACTTCACGCTTTTGCTCTATGCATCCGACAGGGAGTGTAGTTTTATAACACAGTCAAATTTAACCGGTGAACAGACAGTTGATATTTTGCATTGAGATGTATAGGCTACCACTGTAACTAGGCCTACTGTAGTTTTAAATTTTTTTCAGAGTGGACACCGTTTCAGAGATCGCGGGCAGTGCAGCTTATTTAGGTTTGGGGAAAAGTGAAGGTAAAACATTATTTCATTCGAGGAATCTGTTTACAGGTCCACAACAATTTGTAATTGTTTTTGTCTTTCAGAAATGGTCATATACAGCAAATGTCCCTGCAAAAGAAAACATTCTGACAACACCTCCAAAGACATTTGATCAGTTCGCCTTGCATTGCTATTTCCTTTAGATACTGTCTTGGCCTAATTCCAATACTTCCAAAGTATACAGCACATAAGGGCGTTATTGTCCCCATAAAAGGTGAATGATGGGTGTTTTTTCAGGCGGAGTTATAATGCTCGTTCACGCGCGCACAAGTTTACGACAGGTTTGATTTATAATGGGAAACATGCATGTATGTATGGCGTGCGCCAAATTTAGGAATCACAATATTTTTCTGCGATCGCAGTCTTTTCAGAAATGAGGCACGCAGATATTTAGTGTTACATTTATGCAATGCTTATGAGGCCCAAGAGATGCAGTGAAGATCACACACACACTCCTACCGTCCTGCCCACCCCGAGGGTTCTCCTTATTGGAAAGGCTCTACAGTATTCCTGGATTCAAGCCTGTTGTAAATAAACAAACTCTTTACTTTATAGAGCTGTAAAACAAAGACCTGCTGAATCTGCACCTTTCTTTCCTCTCTTACACACACAGGCAACGTTGATTTAATTCACTGTTACGGTCGTTTGTTTTTCCATATCTGCTGCCCTACTTTCTGGAGAGTAGGAACACGTTTATTATATCTGGTGTGATAAATTTATCACTGTCCCTTTACTCTGCAGAGGGTAGTGTGTCAGGGAGGCGCAGGTCCGGGGTACCTCTGGAGGAGGTGATCTTTCCTGAGGGGGACAGGCACCAGAAAAAGCGTTACCCAGAATCCACCAGGACCAGGAAGTTCAATTCAGGTTCAAGTGAATCCACACGTCCTGAGGTAGGATCTCCGGATAGAATTTACCTTAATACTGACATTAAAGTTGTCTGACTTTAAGGTTAAAGCCAAAAACCTGCATGCTAGAAACCAAACCATTAGACAACCAGCCTCCAGCTTAACGCAACCTTTATCCCTCTGTTTCCAGAGGGAGAGATGTAGGAGGGAGTCTGGGCTCTACTGTAATGGACAGGTGAAGGATGGGTGGATGAAGGATGGCGCGGTGGAGAGCTTGACCACAGACACCTCCAGGCGCTCCAGGGGGAGTGTGCTGCGCCTGTCCGGGGAGTCCAGAGGCGTGGGAGGACTGCTCCCAAAACGGCTCTGTCTGGAGGGGACAGGGGGCAGAGACACCAATGTAGCATCCATAGAGGTAGAGGTGGATCCCTCCGACTTTGACGGGACCTTGATGGTTGTCACTGTGGGGGAAGACGAGGAAGTTGTTAGCCCCTCTAACCCCAGCTGTGAAAAGGAGAGGAGAGGAACCCTGAGGCTGTGCCTGTCCTCCAGCCAGGATAGGTCGCCCAAACCCAGCCCTGCTGAACCCAGTGAGTATAGAGCACACTGTATGCTGCATACCTTCACTCCTGGTGTGCTTCTTTCACCCCATCTCTCTTATTGAAACACACAGATTCCTCCCCCTCCTGGAGTGGTTACATTATGTAGTAACAACGTGCTTGCCCTGCCCACCTGAGCATCTGTATACCTTATATTTCCTCTGTTTGAGGGGTCAAATCCACTTGTCAATTAATTCTCACTCGATTGATTGCTTTCATTTTACTCCTGCGACTCTTTCATACTCTTGCTTGTGCCTTTCGTTAGCGTTACGACCACAGACAGTTTTTATAATGACCTGTCAGACACCCCGGCAATGGCTGAAATGAGTTCAGTGGAATACATTGTCTTTCCGTTGCATCTCTAAGAACGATAAAGCTTAATCTGGGATTTAAAGCTCAGTTTAGAAATTTATCCTGCTATTGACACACTTGTTGAATTATACAACAGTAAATAATGAAGCTAGACAGCGCAGGTGGGTGCAGGTAGGGAAGACTGAGCAGGTGGGTGCAGGTAGGGAAGACTGAGCAGGTGGGTGCAGGTAGGGAAGACGGAGCAGGTGGGAAGACAGAGCAGGTGGGTGCAGGTAGGGAAGACGGAGCAGGTGGGTGCAGGTAGAGAAGACGGAGCAGGTGGGAAGACGGAGCAGGTGGGTGCAGGTGGGGAAGACGGAGCAGGTGGGTGCAGGTGGGGAAGACGGAGCAGGTGGGTGCAGGTAGGGAAGACGGAGCAGGTGGGAAGACGGAGCAGGTGGGTGCAGGTGGGGAAGACGGAGCAGGTGGGTGCAGGTGGGGAAGACGGAGCAGGTGGGTGCAGGTAGGGAAGACGGAGCAGGTGGGAAGACGGAGCAGGTGGGTGCAGGTAGGGAAGACGGAGCAGGTGGGAAGACGGAGCAGGTGGGTGCAGGTAGGGAAGACGGAGCAGGTGGGTGCAGCCCTGTTCCACCTCTATGTTAGTGTATTTATGCAATTGAGGCAAATCATCTTTATTTTTAACACCAAATATTTAAAAAGTACATGATACCATTAGAATATATGAGTGCATTCTAAGGAAAAGTGAATTCCCTGAAATCCATTCATTATTTGTCCGTGACATAATTCAGTCAATATCTGATGGATTTTAAAAATGCAAAAAGTGTAGAGTATCTTCATTCTTTGCCTGTTGCATTTATTAGTATTGTTTTAAAACCTTTTAACAATTTTGATGACCGTTGCTAAATGTAGCCTTTTTCTGTTTCGGGCGACGAGCCTGAGCCCCTCGGTGTCTGTTAGTGATTGCGAATGTCTGAGTAACACGGAACCCAAACCGGCTGCGCGCGTGCGCCATCATACGCTATCATGCATAACTTTATTTTGCCCCCCCCCCCCCCCCACACCAAACGCGATCACAACATCCAAGTTAAAATATCAAAACAAACTCTGAACCAATTACATTAATTTGTGGACAGGTCGAAAAGTATTAAACATGTATGCCAATTTAGCTAGTTAGCTTGCACTTGCTAGCTAACGTTAATTTGTCCTATTTTGCTAGCTTGCTGTTGCTAGCTAATTTTTCCTGGGATATAAACATTGAGTTGTAATTTTACCTGAAATGCAGAAGAACCTCTACTCCGACAATTAATCCACACATAAAATGGCCAACCGAATCGTTTCTAGTCATCTCTCCTCCTTCCAGGCTTTTTCATCCTTTAACAATCACCCACTTGGGTGATTGAAAGATGAACTTTGTTG
Organism: Oncorhynchus clarkii lewisi; assembly: GCF_045791955.1. Lineage (NCBI taxonomy): Eukaryota > Metazoa > Chordata > Actinopteri > Salmoniformes > Salmonidae > Oncorhynchus > Oncorhynchus clarkii. Next base: position 23,843,800 of record NC_092168.1, on the reverse strand, counting down.
CTGGTTGTCGTGGTAATACAATACAAAAGTTTAGATACGATCACCATATAAATTCAAAGATGAAAAAGCCTGGAAGGAGGAGAGATGACTAGAATCGATTCGGTTGACTGTTTTATGTGTGTATTAATTGTCAGAGTAGAGGTCCTTGTGCATTTCAGGTAAAATAACAACTCAATGTTTATATGCCAGGACAAATTAGCAAGCTAGCTAAATAGGACAAATTAACGTTAGCTAGCAAGTGCAAGCTAACTAGCTAAATTGCCATACATGTTTAATGCTTTTCGACCTGTCCACAAATTAATGTAATTGGTTCAGAGTTTGTTTTGATATTTTAACCTGCGTTTGGTGTGGGGGGTGCAAAATAAATGTATGCATGATAGCGCACGATGGCGCACGCGCGCAGCCGGTTTGGGTTCCGTGTCAGTGTGTGTGTGTGTGTGTGTGTGTGTACATCTCTGCCAGTATCGCCTTTTTGTGTGTGTAAAAAAAAAAAGTATATGTGTGCTTGCACTAGCTGTGGCCTACAACACTTTGCCATTGCTATGGTTACTGCCCCCCAACATAGAAGGATCACTGCTGTCCCTGTCTTTGTTTCATAGTCCATTACACCACAGTCGTGTGTGTGTGTGTGTGTGTGTGTGTGTGTGTGTGTGTGTGTGTGTGTGTGTGTGTGTGTGTGTGTGTGTGTGTGTGTGTGTGTGTGTGTGTGTGTGTGTGTGTGTGTGTGTGTGTGTGTGTGTGTGTGTGTGTGTGTAAGTAATATAGGGTTGGGTGTTATCCAGATGTCCATTCCAGTACCATACGGAATTACCAGTAGTGCACACAAGGGTGGCTATTTCTTTGCAAACGTAAAAAATAAACAAGTATGCTAATAAAGTACTTGTGAAATCCCATAGCGGACACTACGTAAATGCTAACAAGCGCAAGCGAACATTAAACTAAATGCAAGGACAGACAACCCAGCTCATTAAGTTCTCAAAGGACTACACTCGAACTTGATCCAGGAGGGGGTTGATAGTCTCTGCTGTAACGAAGAAGCTTTTGATTTTATAAGCTAGCCACCTATAGCTAGCAAGTTAGCAAATCAAATGCATAGCTTGAGCTGGAGACCGTTAACTTATACTAGTTATAAGATATTTACTTGGCAAACATTAGTTGTGAATTTGTTGTGTAACTTGATCACCTCTCTTTGCTGCTCAACTGGGGAGGTCACATCATGAAACTTTTGTTTGTGCCATGTGCAAGCTGTTAACAAATGTACCTGAATTGAATTGCATTTTTGTGTGAGTCAAAATTAGAATTTTGAAAATCATACGCTCTTTATTTCAAAATATCTCAGTATACGGTATACCGCCCAAGCCTAGTGTAATAGTATTTCACTGCAACAGGTTTAATATGTGTGTGTCTATGTGTGTTTTCTAGTTGTTCTCTCCAGTGATGAGGAGGAGGTAGTCACCCCATCCCGCAGTTCAGTCCTTTGGCCACAGACTGGCGCTAGTGATTCTAAGCCCCAGAGAAATCATTCTCAGGAACAAATGGTGGCAGAAATGCACTCTCAGGTGGGCAAAAACAACTTCTGACATCACAAAGGATGAAATAGGGGGATCTCACAATGGATGACATCACAGAGGGCAGAATAGGGAACATGCTGCTTGCTTAGCGAGTACCACCTCCTCCTGGTTCGGCTAACACCAATGCTCGAACCCAGAACCACTGCCTTGCTAGAACATGTGACCGCCCTCTTGAAGCGTCTTACCAGTCAGCTCCACGTGTAAAGCTAGCATGTTCAGACATTTCAGGCTGAGGAGTAGGCTTCACACATCCCCATGTTCTACACTAACGCTCATTGACATAGGCTGGTAGCAAAGCTAGCCAAAGGGCATTTTTACCGGTTCAAGTGTTTTTTTAAGTATAATGCAGTTGATTGGCGACATGACACAAACGTTATGTTAAGCAGGACATTCATACGAGCCTTACAATACAATTCTAATCTAAAAGAAGTGTGAAATGCACTCATGAGCAACATGTAAAAAAAATTATATTAAATTTGCTGTCAGTCTAGGTTTTTTGTTAGTTTAAAAGCGACTGAGATTTTGTATGAAAAGCGCTATATAAAATACACCTATTGTGAGAACTCCCAGTGTTTTCCCCTACGGTGGGGAAATTGTGGATAGCGACTCGAGAGTATAGATTACGGTGATGTCACAAAGGGCTGAGGGATCAGAGGACAGAGGCAGGTGGTGTTAGTGAGGGAGGGCGTTGCGTGACTAGACTGGCCCGAGGGGGTAGAACCACCACCCGCTGCCTGCCAGGCTTTAGAGGCCAGTGTGGGGATACTGTAGCTCCCACGTACTGTAGTCGGTCAAATCATAGGAGGACGAGCCAAATGCCCTCGGCTGCACCACAAACAAATGAACACACATACACTGCATTATCAAAAGTATGTGGACACCTGCTCGTCGAACATCTCATTCCAAAATAATGGGCATTAATATGGAGTTGGTCCTCCCTTTGCTGCTATAACAGCTTCCACTCTTCTGGCAACCGAGAACAGACCATTTTTACGAGCTATGCGCTTCAGCACTCGGTGGTCCCGTTCTGTGAGAGTATGGCGCCTACCACTTCGCGGCTGAGCTGTTGTTGCTCCTAGACGTTTCCACTTCACAATAACAGCACTTACAGTTGAGCTGGGCAGCTCTAGCAGAGCAGAAATTTGATGAACTGACTAGTTGGGAAGGTGGCATCCTATGACTGTGCCACATTGAAAGTCATTGAGGTCTTCAGTAAGGCCATTCTACTGCCAATGTTTGTCTATGGAGATTGCATGGCTGTGTGGTCGATTTTATACACCTGTCATCAACCCATGTGGCTGAAATAGCCAAATCCACTAATTTGAAGGGGTGTCCACATAATTTTGTCTATATATAGTGTATGTTAAACCGATCTGTTGATTTAACTAAGTCTCTCGCACACAAACCCTTTCTATGTCTCCTTGTTTATCCGGATTCTGTTGTGCCCTTGTTATCAGAAAGCATGGTTGTTGTGTGCTTGCATGCACGTGTGTGTGTCACTCATCAAAGTGTTTGTGTGTGTGTTTGTTTCAGTTGGTGCCTGTGGTGGTGACCGGATTTGGGGTGGCCCCCTTCCCCAGTACTGATGACTCTGAGAATATGGGCCTGCCCTTCTCTTCCCTGCACTGTGGGGGGGTCCGTGGGGAGGCCAGCGGGAACCTCAGGGTAATGCTCTGAACACTGTGCTCCGACTGTGGAGAAGATGCAGTACATACTAGAATAAATATTCAATACATAGAGGCTTGTACTCTTGCAGTGCTTATGTGACGTGTGGACCTTTCTTTCCTCATCTGCAGATCACAAACCAAAGAATCATCATACCAATTCAAGGTAATTCAGCACCCCTGGATCTCGTCTTGTGTTGTCGCCACAGCCTTTACCATCCAGTCCTGGTCCTCTATTTAACCTTTAATCCTTTTGGAACAATGGCATTATTACTTGGTCCAACCTGAACAAGACCGGCTGTGGTCGCTAGCCCCTCTGGTCGCTAGCCCCTCGTGTGGTGGCTATATAAAAGCTGTCTTGAAATAGATCCTGCTGTGGTCCTCCTGTCTGTCTGCACACCATCCTCATCTTCAGCTGAGTGCACATGTGTGTGTCTTTGTGTGTGTGTGTCAGACCCTCAGGGCTTTGTGCTCTTTTTCACCTTTCTGCTGGTGAAATCTGTCTGCAGAGAGCTAACGTGCTTTCCCCTGTGACTCCTGATCACTACTGTATATGGAATAGTAAGTTTTCCTGGTCTTTGTCTCCTGAATAAGCCCCAGGTTTAGATGACCAGGTTGTTGACCCCTCTCTCTCCCCTCTGTCTTCAGAGCCTTCGGGCCTGGTAGAAGTGATGGTGACTGTGGAGCGCTGTCAGCTGTGGCGGTACAGCGTCTGGGACTGGGAGGAGCTACAGGAGAGAGGGCTGGGGTGGGAGGTTGAGGGGGGGCAGCCGCCCCCCGCCCTCCTCCTCCTCTACGTGTCAGACACCCAGGCAGCCGCTGTCCAAGAAGACCTGAGTGAGCTGTCAATCAAACAGGCCTTAGACCCACCCACTGGTGAGAGCCTGCCTTGTGGGACCAAAGTGTGTGTGGGTGGGTGTTTGCTCAAGAGTGTGTACGCCTATGTGCAATGCAAATGTATTTGATTGTTGTTTGAATGTGTGTGTGTTCACAGGTCAAGCCAGTCCCTTTCTCTTGCTCACTCTGTGTGACCCTCTGGAGGGGGTGGAGGGGGCTCTCCTTCGCTCCATCCTCGACATCATCTGTCTCAACAACACCCCGCACGTCGACGCTACACGGCTCCGTGGCAGCTCTCCTGCCAACTGGGTTGTTGACCTCCACAGTCCCCTCCTGTCATTGGATGACAGTCTGGTGCTGGTCAGCAGAACTGGACTGGACCCGCAGCTACTCTCCCTACTGGGCCATAACAGTGCCAAGTCTGGGACAGAGCCAGACCAGGACCAAGAACCAGAACAGGACAGAGACACACCTGGGCTGGAGCTGGACCCTCTGGACAGAGAGGTGGAGGGGGAGTCCCAGACGCTACCAGACACAGATACACAGATGGAGGAGGAGCAGAGGGAGGTTGGTAGTACTTTGACTGTGTTTGGCTGCAGATGTGTGTGTGACTGATGTCAATAAGCTCAACCATAACAAAACCCTAAGCTCTAACGTTGAATTATCAAATTGACAACAAGTAACCCATTATACTACCTCTGTCATTTGTCACCCCTCCAGGGGAGTCCAGTCCAGCCCAGACCCGTGTACACAGTGTGTCACCACAGAACCAGAGGCTCCTACTCTGTGTCCCTGGGCCCCAAGCCTGGCTCCAACTGGACCCGGTACACACACCAGGGCCCCACACGCAGGCAAGCTACACAACTTGTTGAGTCTTGGGAACAGGTGTGTTAGCCTGCACACCCAATGAATCTCCAGGACCTGAGACGGAGACACTGGCTGTAGAGAAACGTGTAGATATATGGCTTCACTTCTTTCTCATCCTCCTGTTCTTAGGTTGATCCAGTTTCCTCCACCTCCTTCCAAAGGAGGGATCACCGTGACAACAGAAGATCTGGAGTGCCTTGACAATGGCCAGTTCCTGAATGATGTCATCATCGATTTCTACCTCAAGTGAGTGTGACATCAGTGATTGCATGGAGTATCTAACCTAACGGAGACATCCTCTGTACACAAAAAAAACCTGTTTGGGCCAAAATGGAGGACAGTTTCAACCCCTGCATGGCTCTGTCTCTGTCTCAACAGGTATCTCCTCCTGGAGAGGGCTCCACAGGATGTGGCTGATCGCTCTCATGTCTTCAGCAGCTTCTTCTACAAGCAGCTCACACGCAGAGACAACGCAAGTGAGGACAGCACCAGCATCTCGTAAGTGTGTGTGTGTATTTTGGTTTATCATTGTCATTTGTATTGCAGTGTATGTTTCATGTGTGTGTTGTCTGTCTCCAGAGCACAGCAGCGGCGGCACCAGCGAGTGAAGACGTGGACACGACATGTGGACATCTTCAAGAAAGACTTCCTGTTTGTGCCTGTCAATCAGGAGTGAGTTTTGATTTAAAAACATTTGGTTAACCTTTTTTTGGACTATTACACATCCTGTTTTCCTTAACCCTAAACCTAACCCTACCCATAACCCCCAAAACCATAAACCTAACCCCTGAGCTTAAAATAGCATTTTAACAAATTCCTACCCCTTTAGGACATTTGGGGTCCTGATAATGTAGGAAAACAAGTACACACACACACACACACGCATCAATAACCCATGTGACTTATAGTGCTTTCTTCCTTGTATGACAGAGCCCACTGGTACCTGGTGGTGATCTGCTTCCCTGGCCTGGAGGAGCCCCAGTGTGAGGAGTGGCGCAGCCCAGCCTCGCGGAGGGGAACAGGGGGGGAGAAGCTAGGCAAGGCCCAGGCTGAAGAGGAGGCCTCCGGGTCTGAAAAGCTTAATGGTGTCACTGATGTTCCCCCTGGTCCCACCAACACTGACAACCAAGACAAACTGACACTTACAGGTATGTGATTAAACTATTCTCATCATGTCTCTCTCAGGACGTTAGACCTTGGTGAAACCATCAAACGTACATAATATTTCAACATGAGTGAATATTTGCATTGCTTTAGGAAGTATGACTCTGGGTAGTCTAGATAAATGCACCTTCTTTCAGCTGTATTTGGGCACAGCATGAAAAATTAGAGCTGTTGTAGGATGGAGCCAGAACATTTAGGAGAGAAAATAGTTTAAGAGCTGCTCTGGATTTTTGTAATCCAAAAACAATCAGAACACCAGTCACAGACAGAAACAGAGAATGACGCTGGAACTAAATAGTTCTAATGGGACTAAGACACAGTCCATTCTCTATGTCACTGTGCTGCAATAACATACATCATGACCGTAACAACGACTGAAACCCTGGGATGGAACATGAGGAGGATAATGCTGCGGATGTTTCCTCTCTCTAGTTTCAGAGAGTGTTGTCCAGGGTGACTCAGTACTCCAGCCCCCTCCTGGTCCTCCGGTAAGACACAACTGTCTTTAGGGCTCTGAAGTTGGGTCTCAAGTTCTCATATTTTCATTGTTTTCCGTCTCTCTCCCTCTGTTCTCTTTCTTACCTTCTGTCATTCTTCTTCTCCCTAGGACTGCACTGAGAAGACCTGCCACAGAGAGAATGTCTGTAAAAGGTGAGTGGAAAGACACGCGCGCACACACACCCACACACACACACACACACGCATACAAAGAGCTCATAACTGGATGTTTATATGCAATTGTGAAATGTTTTTCTCTTCTCTCAGACCCTGCATTCTCATCATGGACTCCCTCAAGTTCTCCCTCCATGAGCGTGTCTTCAAACTCTTACGGGAGTGAGTGTGTTCACTTTTCATGTGTGTGTTAAATATCAGTAGACAGAATGGAAGGGTGTGTATATGCCTGTGTGGGTGTGTGTGTGTTATCTGTAGACAAAATGGAAGGGGGTTTGTGTGTGTGAATGTGTTCCTTATGGGTGTTTAATGTTCTCTCTCTCTCTGTGTCAGGTACCTGCAGTCAGAGTGGGAGGTGCGTCGGGGCTCTGTGCGTGAGTTCAGTTCTGAGCAGATGAGAGGCTCCCACTGTAAAGTCCCTCTACAGGACAACAGCAGTGACTGCGGCCTATACCTGCTACAATACGTTGAGAGTTTCCTGCAGGTAGCTATGCACCTGAAATAAGAACACACACATACATACAGTGCCCTGCGAAAGTATTCGGCCCCCTTGGGCTTTGCGACCTTTTGCCACATTTCAGGCTTCAAACATAAAGATATAAAACTGTATTTTTTTGTGAAGAATCAACAACAAGTGGGACACAATCATGAAGTGGAACGACATTTATTGGATATTTCAAACTTTTTTAACAAATCAAAAACTGAAAAATTGGGCGTGCAAAATTATTCAGCCCCCTTAAGTTAATACTTTGTAGCGCCACCTTTTGCTGCGATTACAGCTGTAAGTCGCTTGGGGTATGTCTCTATCAGTTTTGCACATCGAGAGACTGACATTTTTTCCCATTCCTCCTTGCAAAACAGCTCGAGCTCAGTGAGGTTGGATGGAGAGCATTTGTGAACAGCAGTTTTCAGTTCTTTCCACAGATTCTCGATTGGATTCAGGTCTGGACTTTGACTTGGCCATTCTAACACCTGGATATGTTTATTTTTGAACCATTCCATTGTAGATTTTGCTTTATGTTTTGGATCATTGTCTTGTTGGAAGACAAATCTCCGTCCCAGTCTCAGGTCTTTTGCAGACTCCATCAGGTTTTCTTCCAGAATGGTCCTGTATTTGGCTCCATCCATCTTCCCATCAATTTTAACCATCTTCCCTGTCCCTGCTGAAGAAAAGCAGGCCCAAACCAAGATGCTGCCACCACCATGTTTGACAGTGGGGATGGTGTGTTCAGCTGTGTTGCTTTTACGCCAAACATAACGTTTTGCATTGTTGCCAAAAAGTTCAATTTTGGTTTCATCTGACCAGAGCACCTTCTTCCACATGTTTGGTGTGTCTCCCAGGTGGCTTGTGGCAAACTTTAAACGACATCCATAAAAAGTATCTTTAAGAAATTGCTTTCTTCTTGCCACTCTTCCATAAAGGCCAGATTTGTGCAATATACGACTGATTGTTGTCCTATGGACAGAGTCTCCCACCTCAGCTGTAGATCTCTGCAGTTCATCCAGAGTGATCATGGGCCTCTTGGCTGCATCTCTGATCAGTCTTCTCCTTGTATGAGCTGAAAGTTTAGAGGGACGGCCAGGTCTTGGTAGATTTGCAGTGGTCTGATACTCCTTCCATTTCAATATTATCACTTGCACAGTGCTCCTTGGGATGTTTAAAGCTTGGGAAATCTTTTTGTATCCAAATCCGGCTTTAAACTTCTTCACAACAGTATCTCGGATCTGCCTGGTGTGTTCCTTGTTCTTCATGATGCTCTCTGCGCTTTTAACGGACCTCTGAGACTATCATAGTGCAGGTGCATTTATACGGAGACTTGATTACACACAGGTGGATTGTATTTATCATCTAGGTCAACATTGGATCATTCAGAGATCCTCACTGAACTTCTGGAGAGAGTTTGCTGCACTGAAAGTAAAGGGGCTGAATAATTTTGCACGGCCAATTTTTCAGTTTTTGATTTGTTAAAAAAGTTTGAAATATCCAATAAATGTCGTTCCACTTCATGATTGTGTCCCACTTGTTGTTGATTCTTCACAAAAAAATACAGTTTTATATCTTTATGTTTGAAGCCTGAAATGTGGCAAAAGGTCGCAAAGTTCAAGGGGGCCGAATACTTTCGCAAGGCACTGTATGCATTCACACACTTCCCACCTGTAGCCAGCGGGGTATTGAACTGATGTGTCTGAACAACTCAAGACCATGTTAGCCAACTGAGCTAAAGCTTGAGTCTTCTAGTCTCAGGCAAGGTTACTTATGTTTTTCTCTTATGAGAACATTCTCACAAACACATATGCTGGCATACACCTACAGACACCTTGTATCTCTCTCCTGACCTTTCTCCCTTTAGGACCCTGTGGTGCACTTTGAGCTCCCCCTGCGCCTAGAACACTGGTTCCCACGGCAACAGGTGCGGAGGAAACGAGACGAAATCAGGGACCTGGTGCTGAACCTGTACAGACACCAGAGGGGCACGGTGGGTAGTATAGGAAACATGGGAAATGTAGGCAGTTAGGCACGGTAACCACCTTGGGAATCTGCTCATGCTGAGCAACCAGGAAATTGACATTTCAGCCAGTGATATGGAAATATGATTTCTTAGACAATAAGCGTATGTAGTTGTTTCACCGGCCAGCAGGGCCGTTCAAACATACAGTACATGCAGATGTCTCATCATGTCAACAAGAAATTAGCCCCTAACATCAGATGTTGCTTTAATGACATAAATCCAACTGAGGATGGATATAAAATACTTGCTGTAGTAGCTGTTGAGTTGCTGTAGCTCAGGTTCTTGTTTGAAGTTGGTGCATTAAAGGGTCATTCCACAGAAATTCAACAGTTAAAACTGTTATTTTTTTACCCTTTCAGTAGAATGCCCCTTTAAAGAGTCTGTCCCCACTGCATCTTCTAGATAGAACCACATACCACCACTATAGCCTCATTTAACACAAGAGATCAGATTCAACAGGGTCTCCCTTTTATTCTTTTACCTGTTTTACGATGAATTCCCCCCCCTCCCCCATGTGATTCTATTGTAAATGTTATGTCAGTTTGATTTTTATATGTGGATTTTGTTTTAAAATGTACATTTTGATGAAAACCTGTTTTGAATATAAAATATAATAAATGCATTTGTAGTCGGAATTACAATTCATTACCAAGGAGGTGATCTACTGGCACAACCAACTTAGCCGTGTGGTGAAGGCCACTCCAGTTATAACACAAACATACAGGGGGGGATTTGGTAGGATTTTAGAAAGAGACTCTGGCCCTGTCCAGACACAACCCCTAGCTAGCCATTAGCATTGTGTGGATCTGATTTGTGTGGTGTGTGTCAAATCCAATCACATTTTATTTGTCACATGCGCCCAATACAACAGGAGTAGACCTTACAGAGCCCCTAACCAACAATGCTGTTAAAAAAATACGGATAAGAATAAGAAATAAGTGACAAGTAATTAAAGAGCAGCAGTAAAATAACAATAACTAGACTATATACAGGGGGGTACCGTGCAGAGTCAATGAGAGGGGGCATTGGTTAGTTGAGGTAATTTGTACATGTAGGTAGAGTTATTAAAGTGACTGCTTAGATGACAACAGAGAGTGACAGTGGTGTAAAAGAGAGGGGGGGGGGGGGCAATGCAAATAGTATGGGTAGCCATTTGATTAGGTGTTCAGCGGTCTTATGGGTTGGGGGTAGAAGCTGTTTAGAAGCCTCTTGGACCTAGACTTGGCACTGCGGTACCGCTTGCCGTGCGGTAGCAGAGAGAACAGTCTATGACTAGGGTGGCTGGAGTCTTTGACAATTTTTAGGGCCTTCCTCTGGCACCGCCTGGTATAGGGGTCCTGGATGGCAGGAAGCTTGGCCCCAGTGACATATTGGGCCATTCACACTACCCTCTGTAGAGGCCGAGCATTTGCCATACCAGGCAGTGATGCAACCAGTCAGGATGCTCTCGATGGTGCAGCTGTAGAACCTTTTGAGGATCTGAGGACCCATGATAAATATTTTCAGTCTCCTGAGGGGGAATAGGTTTTGTCGTGCCCTCTTCATGACTCTTGGTATGCTTGGACCATGTTAGTTTGTTGTTGATGTGGACACCAAGTAACTTGAAGCTCTCAACCTGCTCCACTGCAGCCCCGTTGATGAGAATGGGGGCGTGCTTGGTCCTCTTTCCTGTAGTCCACAATCATATCCGTTGTCTTGATCATGTTGAGGGAGATGTTGTTGTCCTGGCACCACACGGCCAGGTCTCTGATCTCCTCCCTATAGGGTGTCTTGTCAGTGATCAAGCCTACCACCGTTGTGTCACCGGCAAACTTGATGTTGGAGTCGTGCCTGGTCGTGCAGTCATGAGTGAACAGGCAGTACAAGAGGGGACTGAACACACACCCCTGAGGGGCCCCTGTGTTGAGGATGAGCGTGGCGGATGTGTTAACTACCCTTACCACCTGGGGGCGGCCCATCACCCCCAGGGAGTCCAGGATGCAGTTACAGAAGGTGTTTAGTTCCAGGGTCCTTAGCTTATTGATGAGCTTTGAGGGCACTATCGTGTTGAACGCTGAGCTGTAGTCAATGAATAGCATTCTCACATAGGTGTTCCTTTTGTCCAGGTGGGAAAGGGCAGTGTGGCGTGCAATAGAGATTGCATCATCTGTGGATCAGTTAGGGCGGTATACAAATTGGAGTGGGTCTAGGGTTTCTGGGTGTTGATGTGAGCAATGACCACCAGCCTTTCAAAGTACTTCATGGCTACAGACATGAGTGCTACGGGTCGGTAGTCATTTAGGCAGGTTACCTTAGTGTTCTTGGGCACAGGCACTATGGTGGTCTGCTTAAAACATGTTGGTATTACAGGGAGAGGTTGACAATGTCAGTGAAGACACTTGCCAGTTGGTCAACTTATGCTCACAGTACATGTCCTGGTAATCCGTCTGGCCCTGCAACCTTGTGAATGTTAACTTGTTTAAAGGTCTTACTCACATCAGCTGTGGAGAGCGTGATCACACAGTCTTCCGGAACAGCTGGTGCTCTCATGCGTGTTTCCGTGTTTGCTTCGAAGTTAGGATAAATAGTTTAGCTCGTCTGGTAGGCTCGTGTCACTGGGGAGTTCTCTACGGTGCTTCCCTTTTTGTAGTCTGTAATGGTTTGCAAGCCCTGCCACATCCGACTAGATTCAGAGCCGGTGTAGTAAGATTCGTTCTCAGTCCGCTTTGCCCTTTTATGTTTCGTCGGAGGGCATAGCGGGATTTCTAAAAAGCTTCCATGTTAGAGTCCTGCTAATTGAAAGCGGCAGCTCTAGCCTTTAGCTCAGTGCGGATGTTCCCTGTAATCCATGGCTTCTGGTTGGGGTATGTACATACGGTCACTGTGGGGACGACGTCATCGATGCACTTACTGATGAAGCCAATGACTGATGTGGTGTACTCCTCAATGCCATTCCAGTCTGTACTAGCAAAACAGTCCTGTAGTTTATCTGACCACTTTTCTATTGCTCTAGTCACTGCTGCTTGCTGCTTGAATTTTTGCTTTAAGAAGGAATCAGAAGGATAGAATTATAGTCAGATTTGCCAATTGGAGGGCGAGGCAGAGCTTTGTATGCGTCTCTGTGTGTGGTGTAAAGGTGGTCCAGAATATTTTTCCCTCTGGTTGCACATTTAACATGCTGATAGAAATTGTTTAAGTTTCCCTGCATTAAAAGTCCCCGGCTGCTAGGAGTGCCACCTCTGGGTGAGCGTTTTCTTGTTTGCTTATGGCAGAATAAAGCTCATTCAATGCTGTCTTAGTGCCAGCCTCTGACTGTGGTGGTATGTAAACAACTACGGAAATGTAGATGGTGGTAGATAGTGTGGTCTACAGCTTATAATGAGATACTCTTCCTCAGGCGAGCGATAGCTTGAGACTTCCTTAGATATCGTGCACCAGCTGTTATTTACAAAAATACATAGTCTGCCACACCTCGTCTTACCAGACGCTGCTGTTCTGTCCTGCCGTTACAGCGTTTAACCAGCCAGCTGTATGTTGATAGTGTCGTCATTTGGCCATGACTCCGTGAAGCATAAGATATTCTAGTTTTGAATGTCCCGTTGGTAGTTTAATCTTCTGTGTAGGTCATCTATTTTAATCTCCAAAGATTGCATGTTTACTAGCAGAATGGAAGGAAGTGGAGGTTTATTCGATCGCCTGCGAATTCTCAGAAGGCAGCCTGCCCTCTGGCCCCTTTTTCTTCACCTCCTCTTCAGGGAAATCACGGGGATCTGGGCCTGTTCCAGAGGAAGCAGCATATTGTTCACGTCAGGCTCGTTCAAGGAAAAAAGGATTCTGCCAGTCTGTGGTGAGTAATCGCAGTCCTGATGTCCAGAAGTTATTTTCGGTCATATGAGACGGTAGCGGCAACATTATTTACAAAATAAGCAAAAAAATAAGTTACAAACAACACAAATAAACAAACAGAACAATTGGTGCCATTGTGTGTGCGCATGTGTATGGGGTATGATACCACCACATTTTATAGACCCCCAGCTGTCTGATAAGAGGGTTACAAAAACACAGCCCCTTGGTTAGTGTGAGATCGAGCTCACACGTAAACAACACTGCAGCCTAAACTGGACGGACTGAGGTTGGGTGTATGTAAGTCTCCAGGAATAGTATTATTTGTTGCCAGGAGGTGAATGCTGATTTTAGGTAATTCCAGGTCATAGATTAGCAACCGTAGTTTGTCGGTGTTAGTAAGAGCAGGAATTTTACTGCAGTAGAAACCCTTTATTTTTGGGATTGAAAAAACGCTTTCAGTGTAAAGTTAAACCACTGAAACAAGATTTAATCAATTATCTTTTCACATACTACTTTTTTTTTAAATAATATATTCTTTGAGAACTAACAATTACCAAAATAAAAGCTAGACTGTCAGGGGAATTGAAAATTCCCCAAACAAATAATTTAACAGTATTGATTTTGTTATTAAGTTCGGGCAAAATAACAGCGCATTAGCCATGGCAAAATGCATAGAATTGCAGGAAATTCTTTAAAACTGTATAAATGTTTCTTGGATCAATGGAGAAATTTGGGGAATTGCAGGAATTTGGCTTAAAAATGCCATGCCCACCCCCTTTGTTTATCCAGAAAAAAACCTGGTAAGAGGAAAGCAAACGCTTTGATTGGATGAATCTTCCTTCCTGATTAGAAGGAAGATTAGACTGATTATACCACATACATTTAGAAACATTGAGTTGTACGTCGGTGCCAACTGTCCCAATCAGTTCCATTCCTTGTACGTCGGTGCCAACTGTCCCAATCAGTTCCATTCACTCCCATTCAATGGAAGGTCCCTCTTCCTTATGCCGGTATACTTCCTCAAGATTCTTAGGAATGATGACATCACAGTCTAATCTCTTACCATCCCACGTTGTTGTTGTTGACATGAGGTTATCTAGACTCCGAACAAGGTCTTACTGTCTCCCAGATTAGGTCTATTAACTGTCTCTGTCTCGGACAAACCCCCTGTGACTCCCCTCTGATGCCCTGTAATCCCACTGCACCTCAACTCCTACCTCCCAGTTTAGACCAGTGTGGGTGGGGAAAGCCCCTGATGATGGTCCCAGCTCTAAAATGGTTGTGAATAGACCTGGATAAGGACTACAATGTTCCAAACCTCTGTTACCTTCTCTATGAATGATAAAGAACAACGAGCAACGAACAGTCAGCAAGAGTTAACGTTCAACACTGGTGATATCGCTGATTCCATGCAGTGATGATTTTGTTACTCATTTTATAGCTTAAGCCAGTATAGCTACAGTAGATTTGTCATTGTTTCGGGGGGAACCTGATTCAGCCACCACAGATGGGTAGCAGTTACCTGAATGATCCGTGGCAGTTATTTTGTGCCGAAACACTGTCCACATGGCAGCTATCAGTGCAGGATGCTTTGTGCCTCAATGGCTGCCCAGTTGTCCTGCCGATGATATCAGGTTACAGGGTAAAGAGCTCAGGGCATTACAGAGTGAGTGGGGCTATGCAGGCCATTGTAGTCACCATGTATCAGCACAATGGTCCTGCCAATTATTTCAACCAAAAGCCTGGGACAGTGATGGATACTTTGGCTACCTATCTGACCTGATAAGATCAGATAGGTAGCAATATAGAATCGCTACACTTTGCCCTCTGATTGGCTAGGTGGATTTCCGGCCATGTTGGCAATGGAGGTTTCAAGACAATTACATTGGAACTAATGAGCTTACCTTTGGCGAAAAAAATTCTCCCAAAACCAAATGTTTCTCTATATTTTAGACGCAGTTGATGGCCTGTAGATAGGCTGGTGTTTGTACTACAACAAAGAGCGATTACGTGCAACAGTAAGTGTTACGGTAAGTTCATTAGCTCAGGATCGCTGTCTGTCCACGCGCTGAACTCTTTATTCCCATTTTGAAGATGAATTGAACATTAACCTACCCATTGTCTACTACGGTGTAACCTTTAGCTGTTAACCCGGAGTCTAATGGATGTACTGATTCCTCATGAATATACAGTAGCTCACCACCTTGTTTGGAATTTCAGGTCCTTTTCTGAACTGGTTAGGATAAATAATTACGAGAACATATAGAACTACCATTTTGGTGACTCGTAAGAGTCCGTGTCACAACAGGATCCTTATCCACAAGGGAAAGTGAAGGGTGAAAGCTCCCAGCTTTGCGCACACTGAGGATTTTGTCTGCCGCCTCTCAGCCCATCATCTCCTAGACCACTTGTTCCATAATCACTCCCATGTCTGACTGTGTGTGTGTCTGAGACTTGCACAAACATGCATGCATGTGGCTGTACATGCATGTGTCTATGTAGCCTACATGATGTGATGTACGCTGAGTGTACAAAACATTAAGAACACCTTCCTAATATTGAGTTGCACCCCACATTTTGCCCACGAAACAGCCGCAATATTTCAGGGCATGGACTCTACAAGGTGTCGAAAGCATTCCATGCCGGCCCATGTTGACTCCAATGCTTCCAACAGTTGTGTCAAATTTTCTGGATGTCCTTTTGGGTGGTGGACCATTCTTGATACACACAGGAAACTGTTGTGTGAAAAACACAGCAGCGTTGCAGTTCTTGCCTACTACCATACCCGTTCAAAGGCACTTTAATATTTTGTCTTGCCCATTTTAACCCTATGAATGGCACACACACAATCTATATCTCAATTGTCTTGAGGCTTAAAAATCCTTCTTTAATCTGTCTCCTCCCCTTCATCTACACTGATTGAAGTGGATTTAACAAGTGACATCAATAAGGGATCAGAGCTTTCACCTGGATTCACCTGGTCATCGGACCATGCTGTGCCCATGTCATGGAAAGAGCAGGTGTTTTTAATGTTTTTTATGTGTACAATATGATGACCAGTAGGACCTACCCAGGTTGTGTATTATTAATGTATGCGGTATCAGAGGTATCACTGAAATTTATCCTGCTTGACCTTTAGCTAAGGTGAGGTTCCTTAAATTTAGACTCCGGCCGCACAGTACCTAATTCCCTGATGATGATTTATTTTAAACACTCTAAATCCTTCCCATCCAGAAGATGTTTTATAAATGGAGGATTTCATTGGGCCGTGAACAAACATGACTCGACCAGCCTCTTTGACACAACTACAAATGATCGAGGAGTTTGCTAAAGCACAACCAGATCTGGCTATGTCATTATGGTTAAACTCAGTGTTTCCTAGTCCATGTCTAATGGCCCTATGAACTATGATTGATTAAAACAGCACTGACCTGATCAAATCATAAACCTGAACATTACCCTCAGGTGAAGATTTAGAGAGCTAGCTATCTGTTAGTTCTACTAAGACTGAAAATGTAGGCCTCAGCCAGTTCCAGCCTTCCCTCCCCCTTTCCCATTTCTCTCTGCGGATGGCCTCTCTTCCCTCCCCCCTTTCCCATCTCTCTCTGCGGATGGCCTCTCTTCCCTCCCCATTTCCCATCTCTCTCTGCGGATGGCCTCTCTTCCCTCCCCCTTTCCCATTTCTCTCTGCGGATGGCCTCTCTTCCCTCCCCCCTTTCCCATCTCTCTCTGCGGATGGCCTCTCTTCCCTCCCCATTTCCCATCTCTCTCTGCGGATGGCCTCTCTTCCCTCCCCCTTTCCCATCTCTCTCTGCGGATGGCCTCTCTTCCCTCCCCCCTTTCCCATCTCTCTCTGCGGATGGCCTCTCTCTTCCCTCCCCCCTTTCCCATCTCTCTCTGCGGATGGCCTCTCTTCCCTCCCCCCTTTCCCATCTCTCTCTGCGGATGGCCTCTCTTCCCTCCCCCCTTTCCCATCTCTCTCTGCGGATGGCCTCTCTTCCCTCCCCCCTTTCCCATCTCTCTCTGCGGATGGCCTCTCTCCCCCCCCCCCCTCCCCATCTCTCTCTGCGGATGGCCTCTCTTCCCTCCCCCCTTTCCCATCTCTCTCTCGTCCACGTTTCCCTCGCACTAAGCACCAATCCCAGTATTACACCAGTAACGTCTTAACAAGCTGCTCTAAAGGGCTTAGCCAACAAGATTAGGGAGCAAAAAAAAATCTCTCTCATTGGGCCATCTGCCTACCTGTGGCCGCGAGCTGTTCTTCAGCACCACACCTTCCTCAGCCCACGGAAGAAAGGAGGAAAGGAGGCCATCACTTTATTTTTCCTAGACCTACACCTGCATTGCTTGCTGTTTGGGGTTTTAGGCTGGTTTTCTGTGCAGCACTTTGAGATATCAGCTGATGTAAGAAGGGCTTTATAAATAAATGTGATTTGACTTTATCTAATCACTTCATAATTATTGGTGAGGGACTGATGCGTTTGCTGGATTTTGAACTATGCAATCTCGTAAGGAGGGACTAATACCATTTTTCAACCCCTCTGAGTTAAAACTACTACGGATTTAAGATGTCGGACTCTTTATTGAAATGCATTTTGTGTACACTTCCGTTCATTTTAGCGTTCGCACTTTTGGGAATAAGAACAGGTATGTATTTATGTAGGTAGGTAGGACTAATAAATAACCAATGTACACATCAATCTACTGCAATTTCAGATGGAGTTGTTGTCCAATGTTATCCTTTTAATGTTTTACCACAGATGCTGCATCTGGAGAAGGACCTATTCTTCCTGATGGACAGGATCTTTATTTCAAAACAGTTGGCATTTCACCCATTCTATCAGTTCCTCAAAGCATAGTTCATTCACCTGTCCTCAAGGTTTCAAACAAGGACCATGGAGCTACCCACCGGCAGAAGCGCAATGTCCTTTTCCCCAGCGGGGTCAAACTCTGCGGGCAGGAGAGTGTGCAACAAGCCATCGCAAATCATCTCAGCTACTTTCACCTTCGAGGTGAGTTATTTAGATTGGGTTATGGCATAATATTCACTACATTACAACCACCACTCACTGACCTGTATGGATAATACTGGAGATAGAAGTAGCCCGTAAGTACAGATCTCGAATCCATTTACCCTTCCCAAATTGTAACCTCGACCGTTGGGAGAAAGACAACGAACTTAAGATAAGTGTCTAGGCTTAACTTCACACTTTATCCGATAGGCTCTATACTGTATAGTGCTGTGCAGTGTGCTTATCCTTATTAGATGTATGGTTGTGTGTGTCTCTTGCCTCTAGCCAGGGATTTAAAATTTGGGCAGTTGCAACACAAGCCAGCGGTGGGAGAGGCCAACACATACTTTAACATCTATTGGCCGACATGAGTTCTCGGTCCTCCCAGTCCCTCAGTTCCAAGTCTTTGGTCTTATAATGGCGTTTAGAACAATCAGTATTTACCCCTCCCGCCGCTCCTCTTATCAAAGACCTTCACCTGATGGAGTAGTGCTTGAAGTGCTGCAGATATCATGACATCTGTTGGAGGATTGGTGCTTGCCCACAGACCTATGGCCAGTTGTGCATTTACCTCCAGATTCGCTTGGGCTACTGACTGTAGGTATTAGCTGATCCCAGATCTACACATGTGGCACCTTCTGGCAACCCTTACCCAGACTTTAGAGTAGGTCTATATCCTTTACTCACCCAGCCCTAGAAATGTGAGGTGTGTGTCAACTGCATTGAGATATTTGGGTGTCAACCTATATGCCCTCTCCATCATCAGATATCCAGCAATATCTGCTCGACTTTAGATTCATTTCCTGGCGATCAGTAAGTCACTCTGTAAGTCAAGATAAGCCCATTTAGAGCCCCTGTACTGCACTTGGAGAGACAGGGAGGGGGAGAGAGAGTGACTCCTGAGAAGGATGTTGGGCGTGAGCAGACCGGTTAAAAGTCTAACGCTCAGAACATGTGTCCAGCCACTCATGAGAGAGAGAGACAGAGGCTTAAGGTTCTGAGAGGGAGGAGCTTTGAAGAATCTGTGGGCCTGTTAGTGGCTCATCTGTGATGAGTGTGCAGGACAGCTCTGCAATGTGACTCCAGTCTGGTGGGCTACTGAGACACTGACCTGGCTGGACCTGACCTGGACCTGACCTGGACCTGATCTGGCTGGACCTGACCTGGACCTGGACCTGATCTGGCTGGACCTGACCTGGTTGGAACTGGCTGGACCTGGACCTGGCTGGACCTGACTTGACTGGACCTGACCTGGCTGGACCTGGCCTGACTGGACCTGGCCTGACTGGACCTGGCTGGACCTGACCTGGCTGGACCTGACCTGACTGGACCTCACCTGACTGGACCTCACCTGACTGGACCTCACCTGACTGGACCTCACCTGGCTGGACCTCACCTGGCTGGACCTGACCTGGCTGGACCTGGACCTGGCTGGACCTGACCTGGCTGGACCTGGCCGGACCTGACTGGACCTGACCTGGCTGGACCTGACCTGGACCTGGACAAGTAATCATTCAATAAATCAAATATACAAAAAGAGAGTACATAGGGCCAGCTACAGAATAAAAACATTGCGCATGCCTCTACAATGAGTGAAGTTCCATTACAAACCTCAAGGGCCCAGGTATATTGTAGCCAATTCAGGGGGAGGGGTAGCCATTTCACCAAGCAAGCCAAACCTTTTGATGAGGTTGCTAGGTGTTGGGTTAAGGTCACTACCAGAATCAAGTCTATACCTGACCTGACCTGGCTGGACCTGACCTAGCTGGACCTGACCTGACCTGGCCGGACCTGACCTGACCTGGACCTGGCTGGATCTGACTTGGCTGGATCTGACCTGACTGGACCTGGGTTGCTAACCCTTGAGTTTCCCGATGAATAGTAAAGCTATTCCAGGACCTTCTCTATACTATCCTTTATGAAAATGTATATATTTTTTTTTAAAAACATTTTTTTTACTTTAATGAGGTTGGTTAAATTTGGCAATCAAGACGTTAGTTTCAGCCCAGCACTTATTAAAACACCTGATTTAAACATCTGCTCATGAAGACCTTCTTCCAGATGGGCTGGAACAAATCCCTTCCCGGTGCTCTTTAGACCAGGGCTGTGGTTGGTGATTGTGTAGATAGGTGAGATGGTACTGTATTATGTAGGTGCAGGGTCCCATGTAGATGCAGTTGATACAGTTGAATTGAGAGGAGAACAGCTGGGACAGCGTTAAGGGAGATACTGTGCCGTAGGCTCCAGGGAGCAGAACAGTGAGGGTCGAGTAGGTAGCTACAGGTCATTGTGTTGGTGACCTGTTCCCCCCCATTTATTTCACCTTTATTTAACCAGGTAGGCCAGTTGAGCACAAGTTGCCATTGTACTCTCCTGTAAGCTGACTTACAGTATGGAAAGGGGTTACATGACAGGTTTGGCAGTGGCATGACATTGGAGAGTGATACTGAGGTCAGGCATACAGGTACACAACATGCTAAACATGGAATCAGTTGACTGACCTGGCAGGGGTATGTACTGTACCACACTTAAATCTACACTGTGATCCACACATGAGCCAAGATGCTAGCTAAGATTTACCTCAGGGGGTCACAGCTATAGAACTGGAGGGCCACAGCCTAGGGTGGTTTTCCTACCTGCTCATTGTCATCCTTAGAGAAAGTTTTCTACCAGGTGAATGGGTTCTTTCACCAATCAGTGACATTAGTGTGTGTGTGTGTGTGTGTTTTAGTGTGTCAGGAGACGGTGTGGGAAGCCTTCAAGATTTTCTGGGACCGCCTCCCGAACCAGGAGGAGTACCAGACCTGGATGAGGCGGTGCCTGGACGGCACAACCACCGCTCTGGAGATGGGCAACAACTTCAGCCAATCAGAGGAGCACCTGGCTCTGGTTGAGAGTGTGAGTGGGCTGTTTTTGAAAGCGGAGGGGGGTAGTGGGTGCATAGCAGATCTGAGTCTTTTCAGTCTCCATGAAATTACCATCATCATGTATATCTACTACCTATACATCATCATTCATCCAAAAAGTCATAGTTTCCAGCTGCTTTTTGTGTTTTTTTAATGTTATTTTGTGTGTATCTAACAATTATATTCCTGCTTCAGTTATTACTGTATTTGCTCCTGTAACATTTCTGTCTTCTGTCCAATTTCAGAGAATGTCAGTGACGGGGTTAAAAAGGCAAGGCATCATATCCTATTCACTTTATTTGCCATTGTAACCACTCTTGTGCGTATTCACTGGGCAAGACCCTTGTATTACATGTCTCATTCATTTCCCCATTGCTGTTTTCTCTACTTCTGTTCTATCAACTGTAGTGATGCCACCAACTCATGGTTACATATGTGCAGGTAAGGTTCTGAAGGTTCTTCAACCTTACCTGGCCATATCACTCCTCATCCTCTGCACACTCTGCTGTGCCCACAGAGATAGATACCGTGTACATATCTCTATGGCTGCTGTGCCCATATCCACTCCATGTAGAACCCCAAACATTGTCATGTGCTTCTTTAAATTACTCTTAAGAAAAGCTTTTTATAATTTGAATTGATGAGATCTGTGAGTGAAACCTCTTTCTACCTGTAACTGACTGTTGTTCTTCCACAGCACCCAGACTCCAGACACAGAACAGGAGGCTCAAGGTCAGTGACACACGCACTCTTTCATCCCTCCTTTCTCTCTCTCTCTCGCTGTCTCTGTCTCTCTGTCTCTCGCTGTCTCTGTCTCTCTCTGTCTCTCTCTTTCTCTCTCTCTCAAATTCCAATTTTTCAAATTCAAGCTGCTTTATTGGCATGAAAAACATTGTGTCAATATTGCCAAAGCAACAATGTATACAATATACATTGTAACGAAATTATAAACGATAGCAAATAATAATATAAAATGGTATTAACTAATAATGCAAAATTAAATACAAAAATAATAACAATAAAATGGTAACAGTCAATAGTAGAAATTTAATAAATATAAAAATCTAAATATGGAAAATGAAACTATAACTAACTTAACTAAATAACGGTCATCTTCTCCATTATATCATTACTACTACTACTACTACCATCACTAAACTGTCATCATTACCATTACCACTCATACCACTACTATTTGGAATGATAAACAATAATAATAGTGAAAATAAGTAAGTTACTGCTTACTATGCAGATGTTATTATCCAGTGTCCCTCAGGCTGTCGCAGGAAAATACATATTTGGCTGCAAGAGGAGCCATTGCTCCTTCGCCCATGAGTATTTTTTTGTTTTTCCTCTGGGTTTTTAATAAGTTAAAATTTTGAATAAATAAATATCCAATAAATATTTATTTTCCACCATAATTTGCAAATAAATAAATTAAAAATCCTACAATGTGATTTTCTCAATTTTTTTTTCTCATTTTGTCTGTCATAGTTGAAGTGTACCTATGATGAAAATTACAGGCCTCTCTCATCTTTTTAAGTGGGAGAATTTGCACAATTGGTGGCTGACTAAATACTTTTTTGCCCCACTGTACATACCCAGCGTGCGACAGAGCTGCAGGAGTTGTGACCCGTTTTTGTTGATTATGTTGTCATAGTTGTGCCTAGGGGGGCATATGTGGGAGGGAATGCTGTCACCTGCAGGCAGGTGTTTGTCCCCCTGTGTGCTGAGGGTGTAAGGTTATTGTTCGTTCTGGCATTTAGGTCGCCACAGACTAGTACATGTCCCTGGGCCTGGAAATTATTGATTTCCCCCTCCAGGATGGAGAAGCTGTCTTCATTAAAGTATGGGGATTTTAGTGGCGGGATATACAGTGGGGAGGACAAGTATTTGATACACTGCTGATTTAGCAGGTTTTCCTACTTACAAAGCATGTAGAGGTCTGTAATTTTTATCATAGGTACACTTCAACTGTGAGAGACGGAGTCTAAAACAAAAAGCCAGAAAATCACATTGTGTGATTTTTAAGTAATTAATTAGCATTTTATTGCATTGACATAAGTATTTGATCACTTACAAACCAGTAAGAATTCCGGCACTCACAGACCTGTTAGTTTTTCTTTGAGAAGCCCTGCTGTTCTCCACTCATTACCTGTATTAACTGCACCTGTTTGAACTCGTTACCTGTATAAAAGACACCTGTCCACACACTCAATCAAACAGACTCCAACCTCTCCACAATGGCCAAGACCAGAGAGGGTGTAATGACATCAGGGAAAAAATTGTAGACCTGCACAAGGCTGGGATGGGCTACAGGACAATAGGCAAGCAGCTTGGTGAGAAGGCAACAACAGTTGGCGCAATTATTAGAAAATGGAAGAAGTTCAAGATGGCGGTCAATCACCCTCGGTCTTCGGGCTCCATGCAAGATCTCACCTCGTGGGGCATCAATGATCATGAGGAAGGTGAGGGATCAGCCCAGAACTACACGGCAGGACCTGGTCAATGACCTGAAGAGAGCTGGGACCACAGTCTCAAAGAAAACCATTAGTAACACACTACACCGTCATGGATTAAAATCCTGCAGCGCACGCAAGGTCCCCCTGCTCAAGCCAGCGCATGTCCAGGCCCGTCTGAAGTTTGCCAATGACCATCTGGATGATCCAGAGGAGGAATGGGAGAAGGTAATGTGGTCTGATGAGACAAAAATAGAGCTTTTTGGTCTACATTCCACTCGCCGTGATTGGAGGAAGAAGAAGAATGAGTACAACCCCAAGAACACCATCCCAACCGTGAAGCAGGAAGGTGGAAACATCATTCTTTGGGGATGCTTTTCTGCAAAGGGGAGAGGACGACTGCACTGTATTGAGGATGGATGGGACCATGTATCGCGAGATCTTGGCCAACAACCTCCTTCCCCCAGTAAGAGCATAGAAGATGGGTCGTGGCTGGGTCTTCCAGCATGACAACGACCTGAAACACACAGCCAGGGCAACTAAGGAGTGGCTCCGTAAGAAGCATCTCAAGGTCCTGGAGTGGCCTAGCCAGTCTCCAGACCTGAACCCAATAGAAAATCTTTGGAGGGAGCTGAAAGTCCGTATTGCCCAGCGACAGCCCCGAAACCTGAAGGATCTGGAGAAGGTCTGTATGGAGGAGTGGGCCAAAATCCCTGCAGCAGTGTGTACAAACCTGGTCAAGAACTACAGGAAACGTATGATCTCTGTAATTGCAAACAAAGGTTTCTATACCAAAAATTAAGTTCTGTTTTTCTGATGTATCAAATACTTATGTCATGCAATAAAATGCAAATGAATTCCTTAAAAATCATACAATGTGATTTTCTGGATTTTTGTTTTATATTCCGTCTCTCACAGTTGAAGTGTACCTATGATACAAATGACAGACCTCTACATGCTTTGTAAGTAGGAAACACTGCGGATTTTGCAAGTTATCAAATACTTGTTCTCCCTACTGTAGGTAGCACACAGGACATTTTTCTCTGTTAAGATAATTTCCTTTTGAATTTCTAGCCAAATGTAAAATGTTCCTGTTTTGATTATTTTAATGGAGTGAGTTAGGTCTGCTCTATACCAAATTAGCAGTCTCTCAATTCAATTCAAGGGGCTTTATTGGCATGGGAAACCTGTGAAAACATTGCCAAACGCAAGTGAGGTAGATAATATACAAAAGTGAAATAAACAATAAAAATTAACAGTAAACTCTCTTTCTCGCTCTGTCTCGCTCTGTCTGTCTCTCTCGCTCTCTCGCTCTCTCGCTATCGCTCTCTCTCTCTCTCTCTCTCTCTGTCTCTCAATTCCTTTCAAGGGGCTTTATTGGCATGGGAAACATGTGTTAACATTGCCAAAGCAAGTGAGGTAGATAATATTCAAAGTGAAATAAACAATAAACATTAACAGTAAACATTACACATACAGAAGTTTCAAAACAATAAAGACATTACAAATGTCATTATGTATATATACAGTGTTGTCTTCACTGGTTGCCCTTTTCTTGTGGCAACAGGTCACAAATCTTGCTGCTGTGATGGCACACTGTGGAATTTCACCCAGTAGTTATGGGAGTTTATCAAAATTGGATTTGTTTTCAAATTCTTTGTGGATCTTTGTAATCTGAGGGAAATATGTGTCTCTAATATGGTCATACATTGGACAGGAGGTTAGGAAGTGCAGCTCAGTTTCCACCTCATTTTGTGGGCAGTGTGCACATAGCTTGTCTTCTCTTGAGAGCCATGTCTGCCTATGACGACCTTTCTCAATAGCAGGGCTATGCTCACCGAGCCTGTACATAGTCAAAGCTTGCCTTCATTTTGGGTCAGTCACAGTGGTCAGGTATTCTGCTACTATGTACTCTCTGTTTAGGGCCAAATAGCATTCTAGTTTGCTCTGTTTTTTGCTAATTCTTTCCAATGTGTCAAGTAATTATCTTTTTGTTTTCTCATGATTTGGTTGGGTCTAATTGTGTTGCTTTCCTGGGGCTCTGTGGGGTGTGTTTGTGTTTGTGAACAGAGCCCCAGGACCAGCTTGCAGGTGAAGGTGATGGCTTTGTTATGGATGGTTTGGGAATCACTTCCTTTTAGGTGGTTGTAGAATTTAATGGCTCTTTTCTGGATTTTGATAATTAGTGGGTATCGGCCTAATTCTGCTCTGCATGTATTATTTGGTGTTCTACGTTGTACACGGAGGATATTTTTGCAGAACTCTGCATGCAGAGTCTCAATTTGGTGTTTGTCCCATTTTGTGAAATCTTGGTTGGTAAGTGGACCCCATACCTCACAACCATAAAGGGCAATGGGTTCTAGCCAGATCCTAATTGGTATGTTGAATCTTATGTTCCTTTTTATGTTCCTTTTTATGTTCCTTTTTATGTTCCTTTTTATGTTCCTTCTCTCTGTCTCGTTCTCTCTGTCTCTGTCTCTCTCTCTCTGTCTCGTTCTCTCTGTCTCTGTCTCTCTCTCTGTCTCACTCTCTCTGTCTCGCTCTCTCTCTGTCTCGCTCTCTCTCTGTCTCGCTCTCTCTCTGTCTCGCTCTCTCTCTGTCTCGCTCTCTGTCTCGCTCGCTCTCTGTCTCGCTCTGTATGTCTCTCTGTATGTCTCTCTGTCTGTCTCTCTGTCTGTCTCTGTCTGTCTCTCTGTCTCTCTGTCTCTCTGTCTCTTTCTCTGTCTCTCTGTCTCTTTCTCTGTCTGTCTGTCTCTTTCTCTGTCTGTCTCTTTCTCTGTCTGTCTCTTTCTCTGTCTGTCTCTTTCTCTGTCTGTCTCTTTCTCTGTCTGTCTGTCTATTTCTCTCTCTCTCTCTCTCTGTCTGTCTGTCTGTCTGTCTGTCTCTTTCTCTCTCTGTCTCTTTCTCTCTCTGTCTCTTTCGCTCTCTGTCTCGCTCTCTGTCTCGCTCTCTGTCTCTCTGTCTCGCTCTCTTTCTCTCTCGTTCTCTCTGTCTCGCTCTGTCTCGCTCTCTGTCTCGCTCTCTGTCTCGCTCTCTGTCTCGCTCTCTGTCTCGCTCTCTGTCTCTCTGTCTCGCTCTCTTTCTCTCTCGTTCTCTCTGTCTCTCTGTCTCGCTCTCTGTCTCTCTCGTTCTCTCTCGTTCTCTCTCTTTCTGTCTCTCTTGCTCTCTCTGTCTCGCTCTCTCTGTCTCTCTCGACCCCATCTCCCTCTCTATCCCAGTAGAGCTGTTTAATCCACATTAGAAATCAGAGCAGAGTTAGCCAACTCTGACTCTTGATGTCTTGGTCCACATATGAGCTTAAGCCAAGCAATGGTTCTGATGTCTCGTGGTAAACATACCATTACAATGATAGATGATTTGGCAAAAGCACATATAGCACAGACCAGTGTCTAAATTGACAATCAGATTTGTCTAGTCCTGAGGACTCACAGGTTGTGCAGGCTTTGGATCCAGCCCAGTAGTAATGTACCTGAGTCAGCTAATTAACTCATTCTAAAGAGCTCGATTAAGTTGATTCAGAGACAAGTGCTGTAAGGAAAGTGTTGCTTTGTAAAAACACTGACTTTTACCCTCTCACTCCCTAACCACCCAGAGGTCGTCGGTGAGGTCATCATAGAGGAGCCAGAGGCTGCGGAGGCGGGGCCTTCCAAAGAACCCACAAATGACATAGAGATGGAGGTGTTGGCGCGGGTCCATCTGGAGCAGGTGGTGGAGCTGAGTATCCTGCTGAAGGGAGAGAGGTACAGCGATGCTCTCAGAGACCCTGCCAGTCTCCAGTACCAGACACTCAACCAACAGTTCACTGACAAGGTACGACTCAGATGTTCTTTCTCCTTCTCTCACTCCTGTCACCCCTTTTCACTCTCCATCCTCTTTCCTCTCCTGGCCTCTCCTCACCCATCACTTGGTTTGTAGGCTTGGCTCTGAGGCTGCAGTGATTTATTGTTAGATTTAACACACACAGTTCAGGGCACTATAAAGAACCCTCACAGTTGGGCAGGATTTCAAATTCCCTTTATTTGATTGTTTGTATTTGACACTAGGCATACGTTGTATGAAAGGATGCTGAAATTGACCGTTTATGATGTGGCTTGAGGCCGCAAGAGGGACTGGAGTGAAAAAGGCAGGGGACACACCCACGAACTCACAGATAACTTTCCTCCACCATTGAGGCTTTTTGACTGAGAACAACTGGGTCAGACGTTTTACTGCTGCTGGTAAAATGAGAGGATTCTGACTCTCCCCTGCAAGCCATTAATGTACCCATTATTACTCTGTCTTAAACTTGATCACTCTGTGTACGGGAAGGGGGAAGGAAATAGGGAAAGGGAAAGAAGGAGAGAGATTGGAAAGGGATGGACAAGTTCGGTAAGACACAATGTGACAGCTGAAAAAGTAGGCTGTGTCTCCAAATAATAGTGATTGCGAAAGCAGATATCTGGCGCATTGAAAGCAGATATCTGGCGCATTGAAAGCAGATATCTGGCGCATTGAAAGCAGATATCTGGCGCATTGAAAGCAGATATCTGGCGCATTGAAAGCAGATGTCTGGCGCATTGAAAGCAGATGTCTGGCGCATTGAAAGCAGATGTCTGGCGCATTGAAAGCAGATGTCTGGCGCATTGAAAGCAGATGTCTGGCGCATTGAAAGCAGATGTCTGGCGCATTGAAAGCAGATGTCTGGCGCATTGAAAGCAGATGTCTGGCGCATTGAAAGCAGATGTCTGGCGCATTGAAAGCAGATGTCTGGCGCATTGAAAGCAGATATCTGGCGCATTGAAAGCAGATATCTGGCGCATTGAAAGCAGATATCTGGCGCATTGAAAGCAGATATCTGGCGCATTGAAAGCAGATATCTGGCGCATTGAAAGCAGATATCTGGCGCATTGAAAGCAGATATCTGGCGCATTGAAAGGGAAAGGCAGAAAACGGTGTAATGGCAGGCTGTTTGTACACTGTTAAACTTGATTCCATTTTATCACTGAGGAGGTATTCTGCAATGATGGGTCAATGAGTCAGCGGCACAATGCTTCTCTTCACAAAGCGCTTCACATTAGCACCCAGCAACAAGGTTCAATCGGTGGTCTGAGTGAGTAGTAGTCAGTAGGTGGTCTTGCTAGAGAGGACATCAACTGTCAATATCCTCAGAATTCAGTACCTAAGCTATTCCTTTTTTTATTTTTTGATTAGGTTTTAGGGATAAGGATTGTGATAAAGTTAGGTCACCGAGTGACATGGATGCTGATGTTGACTGTTGAACTCTCGTTGACCTCTGTGTTTACAGATAAAGGATGCTGTGGGGGGACTGCCAGGCTTTAAGAGTGTGGCTGTGCTGCAGTTCAGGTCAGTCTCTACTGTAGTGGTGTAGGAGACTGGTCCTGGTCACATCTTGATGTGCCTCAGTTTAACCAACTCCCTTAACTGTCATTGTCATACTATACTGTACGTAAATGTAAGCCATGACAGCATTCATCTTAAGAGTTGGCTAAAACACACAGATGTGACCAGGCTAGTGGTGTTAGATCATTGGTTTGATAAACTGACCTGACCTTCTCACCTGGCCTTTGTCAAACATCATTTCTTTAGATAAAGCGTGTTTTGTTTATGTTTCATGCAGGCTTCAGAAGGATGCCCAAGGGTGAGTATAGACACTTACCAACAGCCCTGGAGGTGTTCAGTCACTAGGAATCTGACCCTAGAGCTGTGGTTAAGAATAACCTTGTCTACACAGAGAGTGTGTGTGTGTGTGTGTGTGGTTGTCGCTGTCTGAGGGTCACGCGGGATCCATGCTGTGTTTACCTGTGAGCATGTGTGGGAAAGTGTGAGGGTGTGTTGGGTGTTTTTCTTCTGTTTGCTTGGCTTAATGGTGTTATCGCGGTCGCTCACCTGAAAAGCAGGATAAGGCCGGGGCCTGACAGAGAGACAAGCTGCTACCTCACCCTTAACCCAGGAGAGGAGCTAATCTCTGGGCTTTATGCCCACAGCAATCAGCCTCATGGCCTGTCAATGTCACCCACTAGGGGGGTGATGGATTTTTACACCAATAGTGTTAAATGTAACACTTTCAAATCAAATGTTATTGGTCACATACACATGTTTAGCAGATGTTATTGCAGATGTAGCGAAGTGCTTATAGTTCTTTGCAAAAAAAACCTTCTAGGTTAATGATGTAAGAACAAACTAAAAGGACAAATAAATGCTGCAGATTATCTTTCGGGGCCAGAAACAGAGCTGCCATGTCTATTGGCGCCATTTTGAACTTAGCATTGAACATCTCAAATGGTGTTAAACTAACAGCCTAAGAGTGTTGGATTCCTAACACCAGACGATGTTTCAAATTCCTACTTATATTTTATTAGAGCTGATGCTTTTACACTTTCTCAGTGTTGGGGAATTAACACCTGTGGTGATACAGTAACTCATTTTGGAGTATTTTAATTATTTGCATATTTACCTGTATCACCCATGACTGTATCACCCATGACTGTATCACCAATGACTGTTTGGCCGTAACAGGGACATGACTGTTTGGCACCAACAGAGACATGACCGTTTGGCACCAACAGGGACATGACCGTTTGGCACCAACAGGGACATGACTGTTTGGCAGCAACAGAGACATGACCGTTTGGCACCAACAGGGACATGACCGTTTGGCACCAACAGGGACATGACTGTTTGGCACCAACAGGGACATGACTGTTTGGCACCAACAGGGACATGACTGTTTGGCACCAACAGGGACATGACTGTTTGGCACCAACAGGGACATGACTGTTTGGCACCAACAGGGACATGACTGTTTGGCACCAACAAGGACATGACTGTTTGGCACCAACAAGGACATGACTGTTTGGCACCAACAGGGACATGACCGTTTGGCCGTAACAGGGACATGACCGTTTGGCCGTAACAGGGACATGACCGTTTGGCCGTAACAGGGACATGACCGTTTGGCCGTAACAGGGACATGACCGTTTGGCCGTAACAGGGACATGACCGTTTGGCACCAACAGGGACATGACCGTTTGGCACCAACAGGGACCTGACCGTTTGGCACCAACAGGGACATGACTGTTGAATTCGATGTCTTTCAGTCCTGTAGCCTACACCAATTGAAAACTCGCTACACTTTTTGCCTCAACACACACACACACACACACACACAATCCTCCGTTTAGGCAGTTACATGGGACTTCACTAGGGAAAGCCTTGCTCTCCTCTGAGTGATGATCCCGGGTCACTAGTGTTACAGTATGGAACTAACAGGAACAGAACAGTAAGGTCATCTGCTCGCCTAGTATCTGCAGGTGCAGCACAAGAGTAGAAAGGAACGTAGACTACTTTCAAGTGTCGTTAAACATTTGGATTCTGAAAGTTGTTGTATCAAGGAGTATTCCTTTTCCAAGTTTGAGCTGACAGCAGGAAAACCGGGATGCGGAGGTGCAGTGAGCTAATTACAGGCACGTGCCTCACCCTGGGCCATGCCAAGCCTGCCGAGAGATCTAGGTCACAGGGAAAAAGAGAAGAGCAGAAAAGGTCTCCCTGAAGACATATGAAGCTGATAGATTACTTTTCCACATAGCCAGGTTCAACATCCAGAACCTCTTGTGCGTTTTCTTGTTGTGTTTATGACCATATTGATCACTTTGGTGGTTGGTCTGGTTTGATGGAAGTCATGGAAGTTGTAGACGACGCTCCAGGCGGGTGTAAATCTGGTGTAAATCTATAAAACTATCATTTCAGAATAGACTCATATGCTTTTAACAGGTTGGTTAGTAAATCAAAGTACTGTGTTTGGAACTCTACTCCTCCAAGGGAAACTTCTCTCCTCTTAGAGACGCTGTTTCTAGCTAAGCATATTAGATATGGTAGATGAATAAACGTATCAATAAAATAATATATACATTGATAGTCAAATTGGATGATTTGTCAATAGGTGTATGGGTGGATAGATGTTGATGATGGATGGAAATATATTGAATAGATTGATCAACTGACAGATGAACTTACTGATGTATCTGTATTGCCATTGCAGGTTGGATGGTGTGGTGGTGGTCTATGCGGTGACAGTGGAGGTGGAAGGGGAGGGGGTGAGCAGTGACCAGCTGGACTACCTGACCCTGCAGTCCAATCTGGTGGAGAACTCCTACAGAGAGGTGAAGGAGAGGAACTACATCACTGAGGCCCAGCACAAGGACAACATTATCAGTGATACAACTCTGGTCCTGGACCCTGACTCACTGCAACTATATACTGGTAAGACATACAACATACAATACACTGTCTGTACATTACCCAACAATGCCAAACCACGAGACACAACACTCTGGATCTGTAGCCCAGGGCCGGCTCTAGCGTAAGCGAGATTTGGTTGGCAAAACATTTTACGGTGGAGAGAAACATTTAAGTTTTAAAGTTAATTTCTTTACATTTTCCACATTCTGCCATGGGCCAGAGAGAAAGTGTTGTAGTTCTAAAGCAAACTTTCTCAAATTGAATACATTTAGCTATTGGCTAAGAGAAAACGTTGCAATTTCATAACAAATTGCATGTCATTTTATTCATTATGCAATGGGGCATCAACACTTTTTTTTTTTTACAGTTTTACAGCAAACTTCCTGCAAATCTACCCATTTTTCCTTGGGGATGAGAGCATTTTGTGTCATTTTAAGCAATTCTACAATTGTTTTAATGATTTATGCCATGATAATGACATCTGAGTGAGAATGGCACGTGCCTTGTGTGCCCAGTCAGTATTTGGCCATGATTACTGAAAGTTTAGAAACTCTTGGTCATGTAGTATATGTGGACACTGTAACTAAGGGGCTTAGCCTGAACCATGAAAAACAACCCCAGACCATTATTCCTCCTCCAACAAACTTTACAGTTGGCGCTATGCAATGGGGCAGGTAACGTTCTCCTGGCATCCGCCAAACCCAAATTTGTCAGTCGGACTACCAGATGGTGAAGAGTGATTCATCACTCCAGAGAACATGTTTCCACGGCTCCAGAGTCCAATGGCGGGGAGCTTTACACCACTTCAGCCGACGCTTGGTATTGCGCATGGTGATCTTAGACTTGTGTGTGGCTGCTCGGCCATGGAAACCCATTTCATGAAGCTCCCGACGAACAGTTCTTGTGCCGACGTTGCTTCCAGAGGCAATTTAGAACTCAGTAGTGAGTTTTGCCATCGAGGACAAATAATGTTTATGCGCTTCAGCACTCGGCGGTCCCATTCTGTGAGAGTGTGTGGCCTACCACTTCGCGTCTGAGCCGTTGTTGCTCCTAGACGTTTCCACTTGACAATAACAGCACTTAGTGTTGACCAGGACAGGATTTTACAACCTGACTTGTTGGAAAGGTGGCATCCTATGATGGTGCCATGTTGAAAGTCACTGAGCTCTGCAGTATGGGCCATTATACTACCAATGTTTGTCTATGGAGATTGCATGGCTGTGTGCTCAATTTTATACACCTGTCATCAACGGATGCTCATGAAATAGCCAAATCCCCTAAATTAAAGGGGTGTCCACATACTGTTGTGCATATATATTGTAGGTACTGTACACTAACTACTAATCAAAAAGTTGTTAGCTGACATGGCTAATTGAGTGACTGTCAGTGACTGACCTAACAAAAGAAACTGCTAATGCACAGACAAATTTCTAAATTGCACTTAGTGTATTCTATGATTCTTACTCTCAATAGTAAGTTGAGATCCCGACTGAGTTCCAAATCGATATACAGTGCCTTAGGAAAGTTTTCAGACCCCACGACTTTTTCCCCAAAACATTTACGTTACAGCTTTATTCTGAAATGAATAAACTTCATTATCCTCAGCAATCTGAACACAATAGCCCATAATGACTTGGCAAAGCAGTTTTTTTGAAATTTTTGCAAATGTATTAAAAATTGAAATACCTATGAAAATAAGTATTCAGACCCTTTGTTATGAGACTCAAAATTGAGCTCAGGTACATCCTGTTTCCCTTGATCATCCTTGAGATGTTTCTACAACTTGATTGGAGTCCAACAGTGGTAAATTCAATTGATTGGACATGATTTGGAAAGGTCTATACCTGTCTATATAAGGTCTCACAGTTGACAGTGCATGTCAGAGCAAACACCACGCCATGAGGTCGATGGAATTGTCCATAGAGCTCCGAGACAGGATTGTGTCGAGGCACAGATCTGGGGAAGGGTACCAATATATTGCTACAGCATTGAAGGTCCCCAAAAACACAGTGGTCTCCATCATTGTTAAATGGAAGAAGTTTGGAACTGCCAAGACTCTTCCTAGAGCTGGCCGCCCGTCCAAACTGAGCAATCGGGGAGAAGGGCCTTGGTCTGGGAGGTGACCAAGAACTTGATGGTCACTCTGACAGAGCTCCAGAGCTCTGTGGAGATGGTTGTCCTTCTGGAAGGTTCTCCCGTCTCTGCAGCACTCCACCAATCAGATGTTTATGGTAGAATGGCCAAAAGAAAGCCACTCCTCAGTAAAAGGCACATGACAGCCCGCTTGGAGTCAAAAGGCACCTAAAGGACTCTCAGACCATGAGAAACAAGATTCTCTGGTCTGATGAAACCAAGATTGAACTCTTTTGCCTGAATCCCAAGCCTCACGTCTGGAGGAAACCTGGCACCATCCCTACAATGAAGCATGGTGGTGACAGCATCATGCTGTGGTTATGTTTTTCAGCGGCAGGGACTGGGAGACTAGCCAGGCCAACCGCTGGGGAGCCAGGCCCAGCCAATCAGAATGAGTTTTTTTCCCACAAAAGGGCTTTATTACAGACAGAAATATTCTCAGTTTCATCAGCTGTCCGGGTGGCTGGTCTCAGACAATTCCGCAGGTGAAGAAGCCGGATGTGGAGGTCCTGGGCTGGCATGGTTACACGTGGCCTGCGGTTGTGAGGCCATTTGGACCTACTGCCAAATTCTCTAAAACGACATTGGAGGCGGCTTATGGAAGAGCCACGAACATTAAATTCTCCTGCAACAGCTCTGGTGGACATTCCTGCAGTCAGCATGCCAATTGCATGCTCCCTCAAAACTTGAGACATCTGTGACATTGTTTTGTGTGACAATACAATATATAAGTGTGTGTGTGTGTGTGTATTCAAATGTTTTGGGGGTCGGGGGCCCCCTTGCGGCCGAGGATCCTAAGCGACCACTTATGTCTGGAACCAGCCCCGCTGTAGCCAGTCTAACTATGAATTCCATGGGACACACACACACGTGCATGCTCCACACAAACACACACGTGCAAACACCGCTTCAGCGAGTGTGAAATTTAGCTTGTCAGTAAGTAGGTTAGCTCTAACTTCTGGCAGGGTTTCATCCAGCGAATGGAACAAGTTCTACAGTAATGATGACTATACCTTCTCCCTGGGCTATGTTGAATTCTCCCTGGCGATGTCGTAAAAGAATCAGTGTCATTAGTTTCCTGTGTTTCCCTGAAGATGGACTAACTACTGTCAGATGCCTGCCTGGCACAGTGTGTGGTGACTTACAGGCACTGCTTATTAACTCCAAGTTGCAGCCTCCAGGCTTGATGGTAATGCAGTCTTGGCCCACAGTGGCAGGTGTATGGTTATGAGTTGTGTTCCCCTTAGGTAAACACACAGTCAGCACCACCACTGTCAGGACTGGGGAGAGGAAGAGTGGATTTTTACAGAATATAGGGAGAGTGGATTTTACAGAAGAGAGGGAGAGTGGATTTTACAGAAGAGAGGGAGGGTGGATTTTACAGAAGAGAGGGAGGGTGGATTTTACAGAAGAGAGGGAGAGTGTAGAAATGTAATTCCTCCTGTACATTGAGAGAGAGCGTTTGACTTATTGTGCAGCGGAGTTTGTTGAGAGCCTTTGTTATTGTTTTTAATGATCCTGGAAATCTGAATATTAGGTGTGATTGAATAGGGCCTCCAGTGACTCTGTGACAGTATTGACTCTGCGTCCTCTTTCGTTCCACAGTGTCCAGTGTTACGGAGTCCTTTGAGCCCACCCCTGGAATACCCGAGGATTACACCAACGGCAGTGTGGTAAGTCAGAGGTCATCTCAACAGCCTTTGACCTCTCCTGTTGGTCCAGAGGTACTTGGACAACAGTGAGATAGGCACAATGTTGAGCATGGATCTTTTAAAAATATCAAACTAAATCTATATAGGTGTTCATTTCAGTGTGGCGTGTGTTAGTGGTGTGTTAGAATGGTGTGTTAGGTAGTGTCTTGCTGAGACAGCTGCGTGGTGGTGTTATCCTGTCCAGTGCTGAGGAAGTACAGGATGAGGGGAAGGCTTTGAGGATTAGCTTGGCTCTTGCTATAGTAATCCACTACTCTTCTGGGGCTAGAGAGAGACGGATAGGTTGAGAGATTCTCAATCCAACTGTGTTTGTGGGGGATAGGTCTAGAA
Source organism: Oncorhynchus clarkii lewisi (assembly GCF_045791955.1). Lineage (NCBI taxonomy): Eukaryota > Metazoa > Chordata > Actinopteri > Salmoniformes > Salmonidae > Oncorhynchus > Oncorhynchus clarkii. Next base: position 23,807,900 of record NC_092168.1, on the reverse strand, counting down.
CATTTTTAAAGATTGAAGATGAACAGTTTGAATGCAGGACTCTATTATCATTGTTGAATTTTACACGTCTGTCTGATTCTGCCGGTAGTCTAGTAGCTTTAATGTGTGGTGTAGTGGTAATCCGAGCTGGGAGCTCCAGTCTTGGTCTTGGACAGTAACTGGGTCTGCTGGTCTACTTTGCGTGCTAAGGCCCTAAGTGATTAATTTGAGTAATTACATGGACTGGAAGAGGTTGGCAAACTACCAGTCAGTAACTGGCATTTACAGCCAACTGCACACGGCCATAACAGAAGCAGTAGGCATCCAAGCTGCCAAGAACCTACCTTATCTTAGAGTGATATATTTCTCTCCCTCAGACAGAAGCTTGATTTTTCAATTCAAGTTTTATCATAGTTAATATTATGCCTTGGAGTAGGTGTCACACCGTGTAGGTAGTTAAAACTTGATAACAATACACAGAGCATGTGTGTGTGTGTCAGTAAATCATTTTTGGCCGTCAGTAAGTCATGGAAACCTAAAGTTCCCTAGCCTTGCCGTTTTGAAGACGACTGATTATAACACTATACAGTTCAGGGTTGGTGTCAATTCCATGTCCTGAATTGAAATGGAATGCAACCCCAACCTGATGGTGAAACAGTTGATGGACTAATGGGTTTCTCCTCTAATGTTTCTGTTGTCCAGGAGGACATTTTGGCTGTTGCGAGGACTCCAACCGAGGTTGAAGCTCAGGATGTAGCGACGGGGGAGAATGATGTCATTGTTGTAGAGGAGAGCATGACCCTCCCCGCTGAGGTGACCATCGATGACACAAGCATCGAGGAGGAGGTTCTGCTGTTGGGGAACACCGTGTCTACAGAGAGCCCTTTGTTGGAGGACCTCCCTACAGACCCTACCTCCCCTGAGCAGCCAAAGGGTGCTACGCTCCCCGAGCCTCCTCTGGAGAATGAGGCCTCTGGTTCAGGTCTTAAAGTACTGAAGGACTTGCACTTCCAGCCTGAGGAAGAAGAAGCCATAGAAGAAGAGCCAGCTCCAGAAGAGGAACTGACCATAGAAGAAAAGGTAGTTCCAGAAGAGGAACTGACCATAGAAGAAGAGCCAGCTCCAGAAGAGGAACTGACCATAGAAGAAAGGGTAGTTCCGGAAGAGGTAATCATGGTGGTCTCCGAGGAAGATAAGGTAGAGGAGGAAACAGTGGAGGTCCCTGACACAGTAGATGTTCTAGAAGAGGAAGCTGGACCCTCTGAAGACCTAGAGTACTCCATCATAGAGACGGAGACCATTGAAGAGGTAGAGGAAGAGGCCCCTGCCTTCGTCCCTGTGGAAATGATGGAAGCTCCCGAGCCAGTAGGGGGCCTCGGTGTCCCCGAGAATCCCCTTGCCATTGCGACTCTGCCCCCAGATAAACCTGAAGAGGAGACTAACGTGGTGCTGGCTTATCCAGAAATACCTGAATATGGAGAGGAAATTGAGAGCTTAGAGGGACCAATCGTTGAGAAGCCATTAACTAAAGTGGATGCTGTGGAAGTGGAGGAAGAGGTGGCAGAAGAAGTGGTCGTTGAAGTTCCGGACATTTCTGAGATCTCGGAGGAGGACTTGGTAGAAGACGAGATCTTATTGGTCGATGAGGCTGCTCCGGACGCCACCCACACCACCCCTCTCTCTGCGGAGAAAGAGTCACCCTTCACCCGAGTCTCTGATTTCATAGTATTGGAGGAGGTTACAGAGGCCACAGCCCTGGACACAGCCCCAGAACCAGAGGCAGAACAGGAAGACCAAGGGGTCACCCCAGCTCTCATACCCGCCGAGTACCACCCTGATCCCGACATTTCTATCACTCTGGAGGTAATGACCGATGACCGAGAGATGATGTTTGTAGTGTATGTTACTCAGGGCTCTGAGTGACTAGGAAAAACTCCCCTTGTTATAGTACCGTTCAAGCAGGCAGAAATACAGTGGGCACCACGTGTTTTGCATCATGTTTTGCATTTCTGCCTGCTTGAACTGCGAATAGCTCAGACACACATGAAAACATGAAATGACCATGGGAATCATATTTGTGCATCTTTGAGCAATAATCTGTTGAATTCCTGGGGTCATTTCATGTTTTCATGTGAATGACAGATTGTTCACCATTCGTTCGCTTGTTATCGGTGCGGTGTGTTATAGGGACCACCCGCCAGTGTCGACTGACGGCCGTCATTTGCAAATCAGTTTGCAAATGACGACCGGCACTCTGTTTAGAGGTGCTACGTACTCTTGGCCAGCAGTCCTACTAGTCTGTCCATGCCTTTTAGTCTAATCATCTGTAAGCACAAACATTTTCTTCTTTTAACATGAATGTTACGAAATGTTGTTTCACACTGACCAGTTGCACCATGAATTGTGTCATGTCTATTTAACCAGCTGCAGACGATCGACCCTGTGACAGACTATGACCTGGTCCACTTCGGCGGGACAAACCAAACAGAGGAAGGGAGCAGTGGGTACCCTTCTGGAGTGGTAAATGGTACAGACCAGAGCATTGCCATGCCAATCAACCCTGGGCGGGCTCTGATGGTGTTCTTCAGGCTGAGGGTCACGAACATGATGTTCTCAGATGACCTCTTCAATAAGAGCTCCGCAGAATACAAGGCCCTAGAACAAAGGTTCCTCGAGCTGGTGAGCTATTCATTTTGATAATTTATTCACCCCATATTTACTTAATATGAAGTGTTGTATGTAGACAGTGCTCACTCTCTCTACCCATCTCTCTCTCTCTCTCTCTCTCTCTCTCTCTCTCCACCCATCTCTCGCTCTCTCTTTCTTTCTTTCTCTTGCTAGCTGGTCCCCTACCTCCAGTCCAACCTTACTAACTTCCAGAATCTGGAGATCCTGAACTTCCGGAATGGGAGTATCGTGGTCAACAGCCGGATGAAGTTCGGGAGGCCGATGCCTCGCGGCGTCAACAATGCAGTCTACTTGATCCTGGAAGACTTCGCTAACACAGCCTACCAAACTATGAACCTGGCCATCGACAAGTACTCACTGGATGTAGAGTCAGGTAAGGTTGACAATTACCACATGTTTCACCGGAGACACACGTTTCTGAATTATTCCCACTCTTTGGTTTTTGGGGAGTTACAATGCCTTAACATTAGCATATCTACATGGATTGTAAGTTAAACGCATGGCATAACCAGGAACACAACATCTGTATGGTGTTGACGAGTAGGGGTGTGTGAACTAGAGAACAGATACTACCTTTTCCCTCTTTAGTCATATACCCCTGTTTTCATGCAAGGAGAAACTATATCATGCTGTGATTCGGGACTAAACGTAAAGTAAATATGCAGAGCAATTCAAATCATTTATTTGTATTGGAACTAGTGAACGGCAATGAACTGGGGAACTTAAACAGAGTCTGCACTTATCCAATGTGTACTTATCAGGAGTTGACTGGAAATGCCCTAACACCTGTGTCCTGTGTGTTGTTGCTAGGTGACCAGGCCAACCCCTGTAAGTTCCAGGCGTGTAATGAGTTTGCCCAGTGCTCTGTGAACCGCTGGTCTAGCGAGGCGGAGTGTGTGTGTAATGCTGGCTACTTCAGCGTGGAAGGTCTGCCCTGTCAGAGCATCTGTGAACTGCAGACAGACTTCTGTATGAACGACGGGAAGTGTGACATCATACCTGGACAGGGGGCCATCTGCAGGTGTGTATGTGTGTGTGTGTGTGAATTTCACTACAATTGATAGAATTGTAATGTCACTTACACCACTCTTATTTGAAGGACCAATGCACAATTCCAATAATTGTCCGTACTGTAAAGCCGTCTCAGAAACAACATCATGGAAATGCAGTATGTATAAACAGATGTGTCTGCCAACATGTGTTTCACACCCACCATCATAAAACAAACAGAACACTCCAGATGTTGTTGACCTCAACACGGCCAACGAGGAAGTTCACACCCTCCATGGAACGCTTAATCCCGGTTCCCACTAACAAGAAATAAACACTAAATGAACTTTTCTCGTGCATTGATCGACTTCAGTGTGTGCGTTTCTGTTATTGCGTTGCACTAACAGTTGTTTCTTATGATTGTAGGTGTCATTATGTTGAGTTTCTAGTGTTCTAGGTGTGTATGTGTGGTACTAACAGTTGTTCCTTATGGTTCTAGATGTCGTGTAGGGGAGAACTGGTGGTACCGTGGAGAACACTGTGAGGAGTATGTGTCAGAACCTCTGGTGGTCGGCATAGCGATAGCCTCTGTAGCAGGTTTCCTATTGGTGGCATCTGGTGTGATCTTCTTCCTGGCGAGGACACTACGGGATCAGTACGATAAGGATGAGGCCGAGGACCCCATACGGTGAGTCAACACAACACCACTCCTTCTTTGTCATAGCCTCTCAGATGGAGGGTACATCACCTGCTGGATAGTGACTGCCATCCAGTCATATAAGCAGTTAGAGTTGTGTGTGTGTGTACAGTAGGTGTGTTGGTACGTGTACGTGACTGCGTGAGCTTTAGGAGCTGAACAAAGTGTAGGTGTCTCTAACACTGTCAGAAGGCCTGAGGCCTTATATATACTGTATCCCTGGTCAGTACAGTACAGCAGTTTACAGGTGATATGTTAGTAGTAAATACTGCTATAGACTTAACCTGTCTAAATATATTTACTGTAAAAGGACATCCCCTATTTAAGCCTTGATCAGAGATGATTATTTCAGAAGAATACTAAAGTGTCTCCTTTCTCGCTCCCTCATCTATTCTCCCTGGGGACTGAGTTAATCTTTACCCTTTCAAACATACAACGTCCTCTTCCCCACGGCCCTCCAACCTACTCTCACTTACACAAAGGGTTTTGTCCCTATCACTATTACCAGACAGATGTATTTGTCGGTCTCTTCTCTCCTACTAGCAGACCAAGCTTAGATCTCTCTCTCTGCCCCCCAGGCGAGGGGAGAGTATCCCGTCTCTAGAGAGGGCCACTAAGTACAACCCCATGTATGAGAGTGAGGCCACGACGGGCTACAGCCACTACTACCGCCGCTACCCAGAAGCCCCGGTCTACAGCAGCGCCAGCGCCGAGGCCTCCACAGACTTCAGCAGTGAGGAGATACGCCACATCTACGAGAACAGCGAACTGACCAAGGAGGTGTGTGTCTGTGTGTAGGCTGGTGGGGTGGAAGCCAATGTGTGGGATCCCGTTTTGTATTTACCTACTCATTTTCTCAAACGTATCATTAAATTCCTTAATCTAATCTGTCCTCTCTGAATATAGACCTACTGTACCGATTGGACAAAACGTCCGTCTGTCTATCATGTAACCTTTCTCAGCCTGTTAACCTCGCCCACTCTTCTTCCACAGGAAATCCAGGACAGGATACGCATCATCGAACTCTATGCGAAGGACCGGCAGTTTGCAGACTTTGTGCGGCAGCATCAAACGTGAGTGTGGCTCCAATCATTTATTCAGGTCTAACTTGAGATATGAGCGCGCAAATCAGACTTTAGAAACAGAAAAGGATGAAGGCTGGGAATACAATGCCAATGGACATTTGGCTCCCAGACACATCTAACCAGCTGTCTGCCCCAGAGAGACAGGACACATTAGTGGATACAGACAGTCACTGTGTTTGGTCTCAATGTGACTGGCAGCATATGTCTGTGTGAGGGAGGAAAAGCAGTGTGAGGTATTGGGTTGCGTGAGCGTGGTGATTTGGCATGCCATCACTAATTAGAGTCGTATTAGTGGGAATCGTGTGCGTATGTGGGTGTGTGCGTGGGTGGGTGTGTGCGTATGTGGGTGTGTGCGTGGGTGGGTGCGGGTGTGTGTCCATGTCTGGTCTGTCTGTGTATTGAGTTGCTTGGATTTGCATGGTACAGTTAGTGCCAGGTCTCTGCTGCCTATTACCCACACTGCCCAGTCTAATCAGTGTGTGTTTGTCTTCCACAGTGCCCTGGATACACGCAGACAGAGCACCCTTGATAAACGCAGAGAGAGCACGTCCACGTAGCCCAGTATGGGACACTCAGCTGTATGCTGGACAACAAGGTACCTTATCCTTAACTTTGCTCTTTCCCCGCCCTGCCCTTCCTCCTTTGTCAGTGCCTTCTCTCGATTGGGTGAGCTCTGCTGGAATGGGTGTGGTGGCTGTGGGCATATCTGCTGATCATTGGATGTCTTCCTTTGGGGGAAGACCGGCCCCCCTCCACCTGGAATCATATTCGTTACTTGAAATGATGACAAACAAAACGCAATGCTCTCTAGGATACCTGTTCTTTAGGTAGCAGATAAGACATGATAGAGTATTACATTTGCATTTAATGTCATATCTCACCCAGTTGTTGTTGACGGAAGAATGTAGCACTGTGAAAGTGTAAATATTTATCCCATTGGAATGTTGGATAGGTACTGTAACGTGTGATTATCACTCTGCTAATGTGTTGTATGGACTGTTATGGTTAAAGAACTGTATGAATTAGAGACTTTTCTTAAAGGGATGGTCTATACCAGGGGTGCACAACTCAGGACCTCAGGCAACTCAGGACCTCAGGCAACTCAGGACCTCAGGCAACTCAGGACCTCAGGCAACTCAGGACCTCAGGCAACTCAGGACCTCTGGCAACTCAGGCCCTCTGGCAACTCAGGCCCTCTGTCAACTTCTGCAGGGACTAAAAGCAGCAGATATTGTTGCCCTCTGGACCAGAGTTGTGCGCCCTTGTTCTATACCCAGCTGGAGGTTGTTGGAGATTGAGCTCAGTTGACTGGCCAGTGTCTCTGCTGTTCTGGGTGCTATGGGATCTCTGTTGTCTGAGTTTCTGGCTAGTAGTAAGCCTATGTAGTGTTCTCCTGAAGTTGGGAGAAGCTAGTTGGATGCACTCTGTGGGCAGATCTTAAATCTCAGCCCTCTATGGCTCTGGTGAAAAGTAGTGCACTATATTGGGAATAGGGTGTACTTTGACATTTTAGGAAAAGTGGACAAATGAAGGGCGAATCTTCAATTTTTGTTCAGCTGCAATAATTTTTCCCCTCTTCTTTCCCTCATTCTCTATCCCTCACTCTCTCTCTACATCAGGAAGGAGTTGGAGTTTGTTTTCTGTAGGAAAAAAAAGTATTACGAGAGAGAGGGAGAGTGGGAGAGGGGGAGAGATTTTGCTGAAGGACCAAAATATAAGTGAAAACACATTTAGAATGGAAACAATCTTCAAGGGGATTTGATCAGGCAGTCTCTTTCCAGATATGTGTTAGAAAACATTCAAGAAAGTATATCAAATGTACATGCGTAAACAACATGTGCTCTGTGGATAAGCAAACTCTTAGCAGCGGCTTTTAAATCAAATAAAAATGAACCAGAAACGTGAAAATGGTCCATTCTGTAACCACTAGTTTTGGAAACCGTCCTTGCTTTACCCTGTAAGTATTTCACATGAAGAGGACTGGTTTCCAGTGAATCCTCAAAGTTGCATTTCTTCCTGCTGTAGGTTTACTTTTCCACATTTGTTTTGACTGTGAATAGTCATAGGAAATCATAAGAATACACAGGTTGAACTCAAATGCCAACATATTCCCTATAGTGCACTACTTGCCTAAAGTAGTGCACTATACAGATTAAAGTGTCCATTTGAGATGTGCCCACATGTTTCCTGATTTAGGTTTACATTTCATGTTATCCTGTCCTTTTCTCTCAGGCTTCTGTATGGCTCCACACAAGCGAGGACACGGGTTACTGTAGTTGAACACAAGCTTACCTTCCACTTATGATATCGTCATGCCTTTTTCAATCTGTGTGTTCGTTTTCATACACATTTTCTGGTGTGCATAAACTGCTTTTCTCAACATTCTCTTCCTTCATCGGGACTCATAGCCAATGGGATGGATCCAGAACGCTGTCATGTAAATACTATCCGAGTGTTGTGGTATGTTCTTTACACTAGAATGTCAACGGAATGCGCTTGACATGTTGACATGTTTTGTTGTACAAAATGATGATTATTTTTTAACGTAAGCACTGGTGGATATTTAAACAAATATTACATTACTACTTGCAGTTATGTCAATGTTTATTCTTAAAAAATAAAATGAAGCAATAAATAAAAAGACCCGTTTTCTACTAAATGATTATTCATGCTATGTTTGTTCCAGAAGTCACCTGTCGACATGCTTGGTTCAACAACTTAACTCGTGTCAAGGATTGCTCATATTTTTTCATGAGGTCTGTGGGAACGTGGTTTGGTTACAGTTTCACTGAGGGTTTCAATTAAGATCACTTTTAGGAGCAGTAAACATTGAACTTGTTCCTTTTTCTGTCCAGCTCCTGTGTCATGTATGGATGTGGATACACTGAGTGTACAAAACATTAGGAACACCTGCTCTTTCCATGACATAGACTAACCAGGTGAATCCAGGTGAAAGTTATGATCCCTTATTGATGTCACCTGTTAGATCGACTTTAACCAGTGAAGATGAAGAGGAGGAGACAGATTAAAGAAGGATGTTTAAGCCTTGAGACATTTAAGTGTGCCATTCAGAGGATGAATGGACAAGATAAAAGATTTAAGTGCCTTTGAACGGGGTATGGTAGTAGGTGACAGGTGCACCGATTTGCGTGTGTCAAGAACTACAACGCTGCTGGGTTTTTCACACTCAACAGTTTCCCCATGTGTATCAAGAATGGTCCACCACCCAAAGGCTAACTTGACACAACTGTTGGAAGCATTGGAGTCAACATGGGCCAGCATCCCTGTGGAACGCTTTCGACACCTTGTAGAGTCCATGCCCCAACGAATTGAGGCTGTTCTGAGGGCAAAAGTGTGTGCAACTCAATATTACGAAGGTTTTCTTAATGTTTTGTACACTCAGTGTATACTTAAGCAAAAAGACCGGAGGGGGTGAGGTATATGGCCAATATACCACAACTAATTTTTGTTCTTATCCACGATGCAACACGGAGTGCCTGGACACAGCCCATAGCTGTGGTATATTGGCCATATATCACAAACCCCCAAGATGCCTTTTTGTTATTGTGAACTGGTTACTAATGTAAGTAAAGCAGTAAAAATAAATGTTTTGTCATACCCGTGGTATACGGTCTGATATACCATGGCTGTCAGAGTTTAATTTATTGATCCACTATTCGCAATGATAGGTTGATGAGCACTGATAGGCTAGGTGTTTAGCCTCTCTGCTGTAATCCAAAGAACAGATTAGCATAAGGAGCTGTGGTCTGTGGATTAGGCCAGGACTGTTACTAAGAGTGTGTGCCAGTAGTCAACCTGCGTCACACACACACTGCCATTACCAGGGCCCTCCTCTCTTCTGCATGGTTCTTTGTGACATGCGGTCACACTTACACTCACCACAATGCATGCCAAATGTATGGTCTGTACTTTGGTGGAACCTCTACTGAACTTTGGGCATTAGGTTTGTTGGGTCAGTCAATGTGTTTACGTGTTAGTCCAGTGTTAGTGTCCGAGAGAAGTTTTGTAATGAACGTCTTAATCTGTTAAAGGTTAGTGACTGATGCATTGTGACAGCTCACCTCAGGGCACAGAGCGTCCCGCTCTGGAACAGCACAGATTCACACAGTCTACTATGTCACTCTCTCTGGGGGATCGTTTTGATTGTCCAAAAAACAATGTAATCGATCACGATCCAGGGATACTTGCCTTGTGTTCTTATTTTATTTTGGGCACTGAGAGAGGAGGGAAGACAGAACCACAAAGAGAAGGGGGGTTCATGTGGGGATGGGTAGTTTCCAAACTGGATTATCATGGTTCACCCCCTGCATTTGGAAATGGTTTAGCCATGTGAGTGTCATTTGGAGGCTATTTGCCTTTAGCCCCTTTCCCTGCTAATGCCAACTTACTGTTAACATAATTCATGAGCATACAGCCTCCAAACAACAAAACTCAGGAAAACATACGAAGGGAAAAAGTGTGATAATAGTGCAATATCGTCATGAAGACCTCAACTTGGCTGTATGGATAGTGACTCACCTTGGATCAGATGCATGGAACGCAGATGACTTAATAACAGTTGTAGACATTATGCCTTCCCCGCCCTGTCATAGGCACACACACACAGCTAGACCGCTCCACTACACCTGTCATCCCTGTGGGACTTCTCCATGACGACAGTGTGTGTGAGGTTGTGTGTGTTTACATCATTAGTCTGACTAAACACACTGTGAGCTCCTCCAGATGGCTCAGTCTGGGCTCTGTTCTCTGGCTACAGTCACTGTGGGTGATCCCTGGCTCTCTGTCAGCCTGAAACATCACAGACAGACCAAAAACACACACAGCCACGCGGGGTGGTACTGGCTCACAATGCCCCTAAACACTGACCTAGGGCTGGATTCAATCCGTAGTGCCGAAGATCAACATTATAGTGTGATTGATCAAAAACGACCTTTACATTTCAACCGCGCTACAACGCTGATCTTTGGCACTACAGATTGAATCCAGCCCTTACAATGATCTATGGTCAATGTCGGATAGGGTAAACTGATCCTAGATCTGTGTAGGTCTTCTACCCACCCAGCTACTGCAGGCACAGTGACGCCAGAGGACATGATCCTGTCATATGATCCACAGTCCTTAACCCCTGACCCTAACTCACAGGACATAACCAACAGAACATCACAGTTCCTTAATCTGTGTCATCCTGTCTGGAATACGAGCATATCTGCTGCAGCTGGATAGTGGACACTAAAGTGACGGTCAGTGCTTTCCAGGATCCTTGGGAGGTCCTTAACCTAAAACTTAACATTAACCCTTACTCTAGCCTTAACCCTTACCCATTTAAAATGTAAACTTCAATGGGTAGGGACATCCCAAAGATCGTGGATAGCATGGACTCTACAGTGACTGGGTCTGAGGGAGCAGACAGAGGGGTGCGTGAGAAGGACACAAGCTCACTGGAAACCCCATGGAGCTGCAATGCATTCTAGAACCTCAACTTAGGAGGAGCTTTACAGGCTCAGCAAGGCCTCCTGCATGGCTCTTATCTGTCACTTCCTCTCTCTCTCTCTTTCTGTCTCTCTCTCTCTCCTCTTCTCTCTCTCTCTCCTCTTCTCTCTCTCTCTCCTCTCCTCTTCTCTCTGTCTGTCTGTCTGTCTCTCTCTCTCTCCTCTTCTCTCTCTCCTCTCTCCTCTTCTCTCTCTCCTCTCTCCTCTCTCCTCTTCTGTCTGTCTGTCTCTCTCTCTCTCTCTCTCCTCCTCTCTCCTCTCTCTTCTCTCTCTCTCTATTTTTCTCTCACTGTTGTGCCTTCTGCCATTATGCTATTGTGTTTGTCTATTCGACATAGCTAGAGCTAACTTCTAAGAAGCCTCCCTCCCTCCCTCCCTCCCTCCCTCCCTCCCTCCCTCTATTCGACATAGCTAGAGCTAACTTCTAAGAAGTTGCATAATTGCTTATTCCTGGCAGATTGATCTACAATTTATCCAATTGTTAAACCGCAATCTCATTTTATGTCAACATAATGAATATAAACACATAACATAGGTTATAATTGTAATTCACTCCATTGTCTGTCAGCTGTCTTTTCCCCACAGTAATAGTACACCTGGGAGATGCTGAGAATCAAGTTCTTAACCAAGGTCTTAATGAGAGACTTGTTCTTATCGTCTTAACCCCTTTGCAGTGTCAGCAAGAAGTCTTCTCTTCTAATTTGCCCACTATCCTCCCACCTCACATCATCCACATTGTTTTCCTCATTATTGTCAAAAGCAATGAAAGATCCGTGTTGCTCAATACAACAGTATGCGGAAAGATGAGAGATGTTAGGTCATGGTTACAGTGAGAGATTGTTCTGGCTGGGTCCTGTCCCACAGGCCCAGGGATTACTCAAGCTTTTAGTTTATGTTAGGGTTGGCACCCACTGACCATCCTCCTGGGGAGAGTTGGGGCTCAGGAGGTGGTTGTGTTGGAGCGATGTGGTGACAGACAGCTTATTCCAGAGCATGAGTTCCCATAACAAATCCTATTCCCATAACAAAGCCAAGCATTACCCATTCATGTGGAAACCCCCATAGTCATTCAGAATACAGTGGCAATTTTGGTCCAGCCCACTATTTGTCAGGAAGCAACGAGAATCAATCTGGACTTTGAACCTTGAACATGATCAGAAGTTATAATGTGAAAATGTATATTCTCTGTGCCACCACTGGGGGGCCCTGTCTGTGTGTGTGTACAGTAGGCATGAGAGTGATGTCTCCGTCTCCATAGAAGTAGGATGAAGTTGACCCTGGATTATGCTCATTGTAATTAATTGCCATGTTTTCTGTGGTGAACTTTCGGCGCCGACAGAGATGGCTGCCTCACTTCGCGTTCCTAGGAAACTATGCATTTTTTTGTTTTTTTACGTGTTATTTCTTACATTGGTACCCCAGGTAATCTTAGGTTTTTATTACATACAGTCGAGAGGCACTACTGGATATAAGAGCAACGTCAACTCACCATCATTATGACCAGGAATACGACTTTCCCGAAGCGGATCCTCTGTTTTGCCCACCACCCAGGACAATGGATCGGATCCCAGCCGGCGAACCAAAACAATGTCGCCGTAAAAGGGGCCGACGAAGAGGTTTTCTGGACAGGCTCCGGAGACGGGCACATCGCGCACCGCTCCCGAGCATACTACTCGCCAATGTCCAGTCTCTTGACAACAAGGTTGATGAAATCTGAGCAAGGGCAGCATTCCAGAGAGACTTAAGAGACTAACGTTCTTTGCTTCACGGAAACATGGCTCACTCGAGAGACTCTGAGTCGGTACAGCCAGCTGGTTTCTTCACGCATCGCGCTGACAGAAACAAACATCTTTCTGGTAAGAAGAGGGGCGGGTGGGGTATGCCTTATGATTAACGAGACGTGGTGTGATCATAACAACATACAGGAACTCAAGTCCTTCTGTTCACCTGACTTAGAATTCCTCACAATCAAATGTCGACCGCATTATCTACCAAGAGAATTCTCTTCGATTATAATCACAGCGGCATATATTCCCCCCCAAGCAGACACATCGACGGCCCTGAACTAACTTTATTTTACTCTATGTAAACTGGAAACCACATATCCTGAGGCTGCATTCATTGTAAATGGGGATTTTAACAAGGCTAATCTGAAAACAAGACTCCCTAAATTCTATCAGCATATCGATTGTGCTACCAGGGCTGGTAAAACCCTGGATCATTGTTATTCTAACTTCTGCGACGCATATAAGGCCCTCCCCCGCCCTCCTTTTGGAAAAGCTGACCACAACTCCATTTTGTTGCTCCCAGCCTATAGATGGAGATTAAAACAGGAAGCTCGCGTGCTCAGGTATGTTTGGTCGGACCAGCGTTAATCTGATTCCACGCTTCAAGATTGCTTCGATCACGTGGATTGGGATATGTTCCGCATTGCATCAAACAACAACATTGACGAATACGCTGATTCGGTGAGCGAGTTTATTAGCAAGTGCATCGGTGATGTGGTACCCACAGCAACTATTAAAACATTCCCAAACCAGAAACTGTGGATTGATGGCAGCATTCACGCGAAACTGAAAGCGTGAAGCATTGCTTTTAACCAGGGCAAGGTAATCAAACAAGCTAAGCGTCAGTATAGAGAGAAAGTAGAGTCGCAATTCAACGGCTCAGACACAAGAGGTATGTGGCAGGGTCTACAGTCAATCACGGACTAAAAAAAGAAAACCAGCCACATCGCGGACCAGGATGTTTTGCTCCCAGACAGACTAAACAACTTCTTTGCTTGCTTTGAGGACAATACAGTGCCACTGACATGGCCCGCTAACAAAACCTGTGGACTCTCCTTCACTGCAGCCGACGTGAGTAAAACATTTGAAAGTGTTAACCCTCGCAAGGCTGCAGGCCCAGACGGCATCCCCAGCCGCGTCCTCAGAGCATGCGCAGACCAGCTGGCTGGTGTGTTTACGGACATATACAATCAATCCTTATCCCAGTCTGCTGTTCCCACATGCGTCAAGAGGGCCACCATTGTTCCTGTTCCCAAGAAAGCTAAGGTAACTGAGCTAAACGACTACCGCCCCGTAGCACTCACTTCCGTCATCATGAAGTGCTTTGAGAGTCTAGTCAAGGACCATATCACCTCCACCCTATCTGACGACGCACACTGCCCTAACCCATCTGGACAAGAGGAATACCTATGTGAGAATGCTGTTCATCAACTACAGCTCAGCATTTAACACCAATGTACCCTCCAAACTCATCATCAAGCTCGAGACCCTGGGTCTCAACCCCGCCCTGTACAACTGGGTACTGGACTTCCTGACGGGCCGCCCCCAGGTGGTGAGGGTAGGTAACAACATCTCCACCCCGCTGATCCTCAACACTGGGGCCCCACAAGGGTGTGTTCTGAGCCCTCTCCTGTACTCCCTGTTCACCCACGACTGTGGGTGACAAGCACGCCTCCAACTCAATCATCAAGTTTGCAGACGACACTACAGTGGTAGGCTTGATTACCAACAACGACGAGACTACCTACAGGGAGGAGGTGAGGGCCCTCGGAGTGTGGTGTCAGGAAAATAACCTCACACTCAATGTCAACAAAACAAAGGAGATGATCGTGGACTTCAGGAAACAGCAGAGGGAGCACCGCCCTATCCACATCGACAGGACAGTAGTGGAGAGGGTAGTAAGTTTTTTAAGGTCCTCGGCATGCACATCACGGACAAACTGAATTGGTCCACCCACACAGACAGCGTTGTGAAGCACATGCAGCAGCGCCTCTTCAACCTCAGGAGGCTGCAGAAATGTGGCTTGTCACCAAAAGCACTCACAAACCTTTACAGATGCACAATCGAGAGCATCCTGTTGGGCTGTATCACCGCCTGGTACGGCAACTGCTCCGCCCACAACTGTAAGGCTCTCCAGAGGGTAGTTAGGTCTGCACAACGCATTACCGGGGGCAAACTACCTGCCCTCCAGGACACTTATACTACCCGATGTCACAGGAAGGCCATAAAGATCATCAAGCACAACAAACACCCCAGAGCACTGCCTGTTCACCCCACTATCATCCAGAAGGCGAGGTCAGTACAGATGCATCAAAGCAGGGACCGAGAGACTGAAAAACAGCCACCACTAACATTGAGTGACTGCTGCCAACATACTGACTCAACTCCAGCCACATTTAATAATGGAAAAACTGATGTAAAAATGTATCACTAGCCACTTTAAACAATGCCACTTAATATAATGTTTACATACCCTACATTACTCATCTCATATGTATATACTGTACTCTATACCATCTACTGCATCTTGCCTATGCCGTTCTGTACCATCACTCATTCATATGTCTTTATGTACATATTCTTCATCCCTTTACACTTGTGTGTGTATATGGTAGTTGTTGTGAAATTGTTAGGTTAGATTACTCGTTGGTTATTACTGCATTATCGGAACTAGAAGCACAAGCATTTAGCTACACTCACATTAATGTCTGCTAACCATGTGTATGTGACAAATAACATTTGATTTTTAAATTGTTTTGAATATTTGCCTTTTGAAAAGACACCTTCTTACCCTGGACCTTGATCTAAGGCCCGGTTTGTTTTCCCCCATTATGGTTAGGGTTTGGACAGGGTAAGCTGATCCTAGATCTGTGTAATATCGGAGTCCATGTAGGGTATGCAGAGTATATGTTTTCAAACCTAGAATCTCCAGCTTTACAACCTCATTTCTATGGGTTAATATCTTTGTTTATTTTCTGTGCATTTCATAGAGACTGCTTAATTGTGTTTTTTTTAATGACAATATCTTCCCCAGACATGGATACAGAAATGGTTGCTTCCTGACCTGGCGTCTCTAGAGGGGGGAAAACATTTGGCATGGAGGCCCTCCAAAACTTATTAGAGATGAATTAGCCTGTTGATCGATGTTCCCCAGGTACTGGTTCATTATTAAATGGTTTGTAGGAACTTAATAGAATTGTTGTGTGTCCCAGGGACTCACTTCCCTGACGGACTGAAGATACTGTATATCCAGCCAATCCAACTCCTCCATCCACCCACATGTGCACAGATAGCTGAGGCCTGGTCCACTGATGAATGGAACACAGAACACAGCAGGAAACATTGAGTCAGGCATGCACACGGAGCATCATTGTCGCTGTCGGATGAAAATCGATTATTTTCAAAACAAAAACTTTTCAGGAAATTGAAAAAAATGACCATATTTTCCCATTAACAAACATACAATTATGAAACTTCAGAAGCTATTTAGAATTGTCTTGGTCCTAGAGTCTTGAAATGTTCAGAATACATTGAGGGGAGTTACAGCTATCAACAAATGTTGGTTGCCCAATCAGGTTGCAGCTCATTTCAGGGTGTCAGGACCGCCTCCTGTTCAGTGTCTTATAAAACCTGGCTGATTTACGACCTCACAGATGACCTCGTCAGCCTGAACGCTGACGGTTCTGCACAATGCTTAACAGAAACTGCTGATGGTCGCAGAAAGAACAGTGTTTTAAAACTTGCGGTCTTGCGGACTGCTGTTGACCACTTATAAAATGGTAATAGAAGAGCGATTGGCTAATTGTTAAAAGTCAGAGAGTGAAGACCATAGATGACTGATGACCATGTGTAGACGGTTACATAGAACAGAACATACGTCTGCGTTCCATCTTCTCTCTTTTCAGTGCAAAATAGAAGCATAGGTTATTTTATTCCTCTCTTTTGTCTCTCTCTCTCTCACTTCCCTCTTTCTCTCCCGCTCATCTTATTTCTCCCTCCTTATCTCCCTCTCTATTTCCTCTCACTTTATCACTCTTTCTCCTTCTCTCCCCATGGTTTATTTGTTTATTTTCAGACTTTTTCCTTTCTCCTTCCCGTCTGATGCAGGCCTTCTAATGTCTCCAGCGTGTTTTTGGGGAGTGAGAGAAAGACTGAAAGAGGGAGAAGGAGAGCGGCACGTGGCTGGTTTACTACTCTCTTTTCGGCCCACGTGCCTCACCAGCAGACCAGCGGTCTCAGGGTGAGAGCGAGGTCATTGGCTGATAGAGCTCTTGAAGTCATCACCAGGGTCTGTCTGTCTTACATCCTTAGACCAGGACCAGTTTACCCATCTCAAATCTTTATCTTTTCCATTGAGTTGAAAAGGACAAAGTGTGGGTAGACCCTCTGACCATGCAAATAGTAGGTCTGAACCCCAGACAGAGGCCATGTGGTGCTATTCTATTCTGACATGGCACAAATGGCGCCCTTATACCATTTAGCAACATGCAGGCTATGTTCTCCTCATTGACACCACATTGATAGATGAGTTCTTGCAGTACACTTGTATGGACCCCCCCAGTGCTTGAGACAGAGAGTGATGTACAGTCACTACTGCATGTGTTCTATCTG
The DNA here is from genome assembly GCF_045791955.1 of Oncorhynchus clarkii lewisi. Lineage (NCBI taxonomy): Eukaryota > Metazoa > Chordata > Actinopteri > Salmoniformes > Salmonidae > Oncorhynchus > Oncorhynchus clarkii. Next base: position 23,790,553 of record NC_092168.1, on the reverse strand, counting down.
CTAATGTGAGCACAGTGACCTTTTAAGGTGAGCTTTGATCTTCTTTCCTATATTCCAGGAATTGAAAACATACGTATTTCATCTCGCGTTCACATTGACAGTGTGTTTATGTAACAACACGATATCAGCCACTGTTTGCCTCCGAGAGTCAACGACTCTTGTGCTTTTTCCTCTCCCCTGGCTCTCGTTCCAGAGGTCCTCATTCTCCTTAAACTTTATGTTTTGGCCCTTAAAAAGCAATTTATAGCTCTTTATGGTGATTAAATTCCCCTCTCGTCCTCCGGGACGCTGCCACGGTGCTTCTCTGTCACTCAGACGCCTAGTGGCTGGTGAGGTAACATTTTTCTAGTGATTTATACCAGACAGATGTGTGTGTATGTCAGTTGTTCATCTTAAACGTAGGGGGTTTAGCTCTGATACAAGACCGCCTAACAGAGTTAGTATAGAAAAAGTAAGAGAGACATTTCCTTTCACAACAACATTCCATGGTGGATACACTGGCAGCTAATGCACCAAAGATAGTTTCAATGAGAAGAGATGGTTAAGATGCCGTGCGTGTGACTGGCTGGCTGTTGAACCTGGGTCATCTACGTACTTCAAGACTGTGTTAGGACGCTGGGGTAAAGCCTAGGCATTGGCTTGGGGAACTAACGTCTTCTGGTCTTAGACAGTGTTACACATGATGCGACCATGGTTAACTGAATCCTCTTTGCTCCTTCAATACATTAGGATTTAGTTTGGAATTGGTACTCCATCCATTGGCACTGCAGGTTTTTACCTCTCCCGTAGTCACAATGTTGTAAATATTATTTTAACCTCTGAAATTAGAGACCACCTCTTGCTTTTTATCCATTGATGTATCTGTCCCTACAGGATGCCTCAAAACATACATATTTGCATGCCTTGCCCTTTCTTTCCATAACATCCTCTCTGCCATTATCAGAGCGATTGAGATTGCACAGCAAATTCTCCAGTGTTAAATCAACACCGACAGTGTTAAATTCAACAATGGGCTAGTGTCTATACAGGTCCGCACTTTTGAGTGTTAAATTAACATTGTGCTGACGCTGTTACACTTTGTCAGTGTTAGGGAATGAACACATTCAGTGTTATGCAATAACACCTAAACACAAATATCCCTTTTTCAGGACCCTGTCTTTCAAAGATAATTCGTAAAAATCCAAATAACTTCCCAGATCTTCATTGTAAAGGGTTTTTAAACACTGTTTCCATGCTTGTTAAATGAACCATAAACAATTAATGAACATGCACCTGTGGAACGGCCGTTAAGACACTAACAGCTTACAGACGGTAGGCAATTAAGCTCACAGTTATGAAAACCTGGGCCTTTCTACTGACTCTGAAAAACACCAAAAGAAAGATGCCCAGGGTCCCTGCTCTTCTGCATGAACGTGCCTTAGGCATGCTGCAAGGAGGCATGAGGACTACAGATGTGGCCAGGGCAATAACTTGCAATGTCCGTACTATGAGATGCCTAAGACAGTGCTACAGGGAGACAGGACGGACAGCTGATTGTCCTTGCAGTGGCAGACCACTTGTAACGACACCTGCACAGGATCGGTACATCTGAACATCACACCTGCGGGACAGGTACAGGATGGCAACAACAACTTCCCGAGTTACACCAGGAACGCACAAATCCCTTCATCAGTGCTCAGACTGTCTGCAATAGGCTGAGAGAGGCTATACTGAGGGCTTGTAGGCCTGTTGTAAGGCAGGTCCTTACCAGACATTACCGGAAACAACGTCACCTTTGGGCACAAACCCACCGTCGCTGGAACAGACAGGACTGGCAAAAGTGCTCTTCACTGACGAGTCGCGGTTTTGTCTCACCAGGGCTGATGGTTGGATTCACATTTCTCGTCGGATTCACGTTTCCCTGTGAGTGAGTACCTACTGTAGGTAAATGTTATCCTTAAAATTAAACTGTTTATGACAATACATTACTTGTATCATGAGGCTTTGCTTTGATGGCCATGTTTTACCCTAACACAGTGATGTTTCGAACCTACTGGTTTACAGGCCACATCAAGCCTGCAAGTCACATTATGCTGGCTGGCAAAGTGATATGCAATTCCTGTTGGAATCCAGACCGAGTTAGGACGTCCAACAGTTGGAATTTTTATTCATACACAACCTGCATTTAGAATGACTGTCAGCGTGATGTACATTGATAAAGGAAACTACCTAAACGATTTAAACTGGAACAACCATTTCAGTAACAGGTGTAATAAATGTAAATAATTTATTGGATTAGTTAGGAGATCTATGTTATTTATCTGTGTGTAGCATTTTATACTACCGAGTGTTAATTTCACTCTTGAATCAACACTAGAAATGTTACACTGAAGAATCAACAGTAGGTTACACTGGTCAATTTGCTGTGTGTGTATCATCCTGATAATATTTCTGACACTGAGCCGCGTTACATCAGGAGTGTGAAAAACATGACCTCAACTTTCAGACATGGACTTGCCAATCCCACTGTCAGCAAGGCTCTCAGCTCAGTGGTTTTGGGTAGGAACTGTTTTTCACAGGGAGGCAGATTTCTTTTCAGTGAACCCTCCTCTGGCCATCAATAGCCCAGCTGTTGTGTCTTTGTTGACTGGGTGAGGCAGGTAAAGTCCAGATCCTTCCTGGATCACGATAGGCCTCTTACATATCAATCCAGTCTGAGCTCACTGAGGGAATGAAAGGACACAGTGATGTCCAATGCTCTCTCTCCCTTTGTGACATGGCATTGCACATGTTTCACATGTTTTCTCTCTGTCTGTCTCTATGATATCACACCTCTTTGTTTCACATGTTTTCTGTCTGTCTCTATGACATCACACCATTGGGTTATTTCTCACTTTGTGACATGGCATTGCACATGTTTCACATGTTTTCTCTCTGTCTGTCTCTATGACATCACACCATTGGGTTATTTCTCACTTTGTGACACCATGTTAGGATTATTTTTCCCCCTTTGTAACATCACAACTTTGTTGTCCTTTTTCCCTTCTTGACATCAGTTTTATGATTATCTTCTGACCTATATGACATTACAGTTTTAAAGTTTATGGCCAATCTTTGTTGACAATGAGCCATTGATATAATTTCAGATTGAGCCAACATATGCAACATTTATTGTGAATGCAGTCTACTCAAACGCGGGAACAATGCCTTGTCGACAAAGCATGTCGGGCTGTATCACCGCCTGGTACGGCAACTGCACCACCCACAACCGCAGGGCTCTCCAGAGGGTGGTGCGGTCTGCACAACGCATCACCGGGGGCGAACTACCTGCCCTTCAGGACACCTCCAGCACCCGTTGTCACAGGAAGGCCAAAAACATCATCAAGGACAACAACCACCCGAGCCACTGCCTGTTCACCCCGCGACCATCCAGAAGGCGAGGGCAGTACAGGTGCATCAAAGCCGGGACCGAGAGACTGAAGCTATTTTTCAATCTCAAGGCCATCAGACTGTTAAACAGCCTTCATTAACACAGAGAGGCTACTACCTACATACAGACTTGAAATCATTGGCCACTTTAATAAACGGATCACTAGTAACTTTAATAATGTTTACATATCTGGCATTACATATCCCATACTGTATTTATAATATACTGTATTATACCATCTATTGCATCTTGTCTATGCCCCTCGCTCTATCGTCATCCGTATATTTTATGTATATATTGTTATTCCATCCCTTTACTGTGTATTAGGTAGTTGTTGCGGAATTGTTAGATTATTTGTTAGATATTACTGCATGGAACTAGAAGCACAAGCATTTCGCTACACTCACAATAACATCTGCTAACCATGTGTATGTGACCAATAAAATTTGATTTGATTTAGTTCTCCCTCAGGGTTCTATAAAGAGGTGACCTGACTAATGACTTGTTTCCCCCCCGGGTCTGACCCTCATTTCCCCCAGTGGTGTAAAAGTAAAGATATATTAATACTCAAATACTTGAGTAAAAATCTAAAGGTATTTTGTTTGAATTATATTTAAGTATCAAAAGTAAATGTAATTGCTAATAATATACTAAAGAATCAAAAGTACAATTAAAAATAATTTTGATTTCCTTATAATAAGCAAACCAGACGGCCTCCTTCTCTTGTTTTTTTATTTTATTTACGGAAAGCTAGACCCTAAGACATCATTTACAAGCGAAGCATGTCCATGTAGTAAGTCCACCAGATCATCAGTAAGGATGAACGGGGATGTTCTCTTGATAAATGTGTGAATTGGACCATCTTCCTGTCCTGCTAAGCATTCAAAATGTAACGAGTAATGTTGGGTGTCAGGGAAAATGGGAAAGTACCTTTTATTTTAAGAAAGTAAAGTCGTAAAGTAAAAGTTGTCAAAAATAGAAATAGTAAAGTGCAGATACCCCAAAAAACGACTTACAGTGCCTTGCGAAAGTATTCGGCCCCCTTGAACTTTGCGACCTTTTGCCACATTTCAGGCTTCAAACATAAAGATATAAAACTGTACTTTTTTGTGAAGAATCAACAACAAGTGGGACACAATCATGAAGTGGAACGACATTTATTGGATATTTCAAACTTTTTTAACAAATCAAAAACTGAAAAATTGGGCGTGCAAAATTATTCAGCCCCCTTAAGTTAATACTTTGTAGCGCCACCTTTTGCTGCGATTACAGCTGTAAGTCGCTTGGGGTATGTCTCTATCAGTTTTGCACATCGAGAGACTGAAATTTTTTTCCATTCCTCCTTGCAAAACAGCTCGAGCTCAGTGAGGTTGGATGGAGAGCATTTGTGAACAGCAGTTTTCAGTTCTTTCCACAGATTCTCGATTGGATTCAGGTATGGACTTTGACTTGGCCATTCTAACACCTGGATATGTTTATTTTTGAACCATTCCATTGTAGATTTTGCTTTATGTTTTGGATCATTGTCTTGTTGGAAGACAAATCTCCGTCCCAGTCTCAGGTCTTTTGCAGACTCCATCAGGTTTTCTTCCAGAATGGTCCTGTATTTGGCTCCATCCATCTTCCCATCAATTTTAACCATCTTCCCTGTCACTGCTGAAGAAAAGCAGGCCCAAACCATGATGCTGCCACCACCATGTTTGACAGTGGGCATGGTGTGTTCAGGGTGATGAGCTGTGTTGCTTTTACGCCAAACATAACGTTTTGCATTGTTGCCAAAAAGTTCAATTTTGGTTTCATCTGACCAGAGCACCTTCTTCCACATGTTTGGTGTGTCTCCCAGGTGGCTTGTGGCAAACTTTAAATGACACTTTTTATGGATATCTTTAAGAAATGGCTTTCTTCTTGCCACTCTTCCATAAAGGCCAGATTTGTGCAATATACGACTGATTGTTGTCCTATGGACAGAGTCTCCCACCTCAGCTGTAGATCTCTGCAGTTCATCCAGAGTGATCATGGACCTCTTGGCTGCATCTCTGATCAGTCTTCTCCTTGTATGAGCTGAAAGTTTAGAGGGACAGCCAGGTCTTGGTAGATTTGCAGTGGTCTGATACTCCTTCCATTTCAATATTATCGCTTCCACAGTGCTCCTTGGGATGTTTAAAGCTTGGGAAATCTTTTTGTATCCAAATCCGGCTTTAAACTTCTTCACAACAGTATCTCGGACCTGCCTGGTGTGTTCCTTGTTCTTCATGATGCTCTCTGCGCTTTTGACGGACCTCTGAGACTATCACAGTGCAGGTGCATTTATACGGAGACTTGATTACACACAGGTGGATTGTATTTATCATCATTAGTCATTTAGGTCAACATTGGATCATTCAGAGATCCTCACTGAACTTCTGGAGAGAGTTTGGTGCACTGAAAGTAAAGGGGCTGAATAATTTTGCACGCCCAATTTTTCAGTTTTTGATTTGTTAAAAAAGTTTGAAATATCCAATAAATGTCGTTCCACTTCATGATTGTGTCCCACTTGTTGTTGATTCTTCACAAAAAAATACAGTTTTATATCTTCATGTTTGAAGCCTGAAATGTGGCAAAAGGTCGCAAAGTTCAAGGGGGCTGAATACTTTCGCAAGGCACTGTAAGTACACAACTGGTTTACCCCCCCCACCTCCCCCACCCCCCCGGCTCAAACCTTCATTTGGGCCTCAGTCGGAAGAGACGTGGACAGTGTGGGTGAGGAAGGTGCGCATGGAGAGTGGCCTGTTGGACTTGTTCCTGCTTCTGTGGATAACTGTGGAAGATCTTCCATCCATAACTGTCAATTGGCTAACGGACATTTTTTGTTTTGTATTTGAGATTCTTACTGTAATGAAAGGCGCTATACAAATTACATCTATTCTTGTTTCTCCCTTGTGTGACAGTTATTTTAGGGCCCTATTTAGTTTTTTGTGACATTTTGTTACAATGTTAAGGTTCTATATTTCTTTGTGACATCACAGTGTCTTCTCTCCCTCTATGACATCACATCTCTTAGTCTCTCCCTCTCTTCCCTCTCTTTCTCTGTCTGACTAGGTTGCTCTCTCTGGCTCTTTATCTCACACTATCATACTCTGCGTGATAGCTTTAATTTAGCACACAGGCTGCATGTCCTCAAGTCTAGTGTGTGAGCGGAGGCCAAGTTCCAGTCGGTTCTGCTCTGTCGGAACAGCTTCCAGAAGCTCCTGCTCTTCCCACCTGGACTCTCTTCTCTCAGTGAAAATCAATGGGAGCGCTGTGATCTAGCTCCTCATCCCGTGTGCTTGAGGACTGTGTTTACATGCTGTTGTGACAGCTGTCCAACCCGGGAGCAGACAGAAAACATGTGCCGTGGAAGAGGGAAGACATTCCGTGGAACAGGAGACAGTGTGCAGCTGCAGAGGGAAGGGGCTCGGAGGGCCTGGGAGTAAGACAGAGAGAGAGAGAAACATAGGACTTAATGAGTGAATCTGTGCCAGTGGATCTGCATGTTCCAGGGCTTTGCTTTGAGAAAGTACACTTCGATACCATCGTTACTAGGTCTGCAATGCATTGTTGTCGTCATAATTGTCATAGTAATCACCTTTGTTATCGTAATTGTCATTATCACCTCCATCATCACCACCATAACATCATCATCATCATCATCATCAGAAACCACTCCAACCATATGCCCAGCTCCTGATTATATGGTTTCCACATAATAGTGAACCCTTTTCATTTGATCATCTTTCACCATTGAATGGTCATGTAACAGTGCATGCCAATGTACTTTTCTTCAATATGAACCATATGGGCAGGCTGGGCTGGGCTGGGACTTGGTCTTTGCTGTCTCCGTGCCCAACCATTTTTGTTACTTTATCCTAGTGGGGAAAGGAGGGCGAGGGATAGATGTGGTGCTGCGCTTGAGAAGGATTCAGTGTCTCTCAGAACATGTTTTATGTTTCTTACTTTAAACCCCCTCCTCCTCTCCATCCCCCCTTCCATACTACATACATTACCTCATAATTTTGGAGCGCAAAACTGGGCCATCCCCCCTTTCTGATTGGTTGGACGGCATGACAGATCTCCCCTTGATTGGTTGATTTGCCAACTCTCCTCTGGCTTGGGATTGGAAGACTGAATGGGCCGACAAACAGAACCACTTTTATGGCTGTCTGGATGGCTGTCCAAGCAGGGGGGTGCTGTAGCAGACGTTGATACAAATCTGTATTTTATTTCCAAAGGTAAGATTCCCTGCTATGTGGCATATTGAAACGCACTATTACGTAACAGTAGAGGAGCAGACGGTTTAGACCTGTCAGTCTCAACCTGTTTCTGTTTCTTCTTCTGGTGATAGACAGTCCTGTGGGGCTCCATAACGAACATAAAATCTGCCTGTACTGGAGGACCAAACCATCTGTCCGTTACTGTAAAAAGAACAGAGAGAAAAGGACAAGCAGTGTCTTGTGGCTGGGTTTCCCCAATGCCCATTGGCTGTGCTGGTTCCTTGACTGGTATGTTTCTAGCCAATCCGGTTAAGGTATGGTAGTAAAAGCTATGTCCCTCTAGCTCAATCCTGAGTTGAACACACGTTATTTTCCACTTCTCTCTCTAGTCTAGGTCTATACGGTATCTGTTGCAGATTAAATCGATCTTCTGATGTGTGTCTTTAAGACCGCTCTAGTTCAGTGGGAGTGGAAACCAAAGTAAACTAAATCAAAAGATTATAGTCTGAGTAAACACAGATTATGGGAATAACGGTATGAAGGAAATATGGCAACCAAAGGATAGAACTACCTTGTATTAGCACTGGTTTTCCTCCATCTCAACCTGTTTGAGTTGGCCTCTGCGTTTTGGGGATTCTTTAAATCTGTGTCTCACCACATTTACAGTAAGTGTTGCTTTAGATCTGACACTGATACCTACTGCTGTGCTGAGATACCATACCAACCAATTATTAAGCATTTGAGTGGAATGTTTGAAAAGCCCTTTACAAATAAAGTTATCATTGTCTATTATTAATAAAACAACAGATAGGAAATACAATGATGATGAGATGGAGCGCTTTATTGTCCCCGTTCCCTTTCCCTATTCTGTCCCTCATCTCTCTCCATCCCTCACTACTCTCTTTCTCTTAGGATATCCCACAGTCTGCAGCAGCATTATATGTATTATGTGTCTTTTTTTACCCATCCACAACCCTCTTCAGAGGACACATATCTTGTTTGTTTTTTACAGATGTTTTGCTACATATACATACATTTTACATATACATGGTACTTTTACATAAAGCAATCACATAACAATAACACATGACCAAACATAAACTCTTTAATCCCACCCCTCAGCCACTCCCAGCCTATCCCACCTATCACCATAGACCACCCCTCAGCCACTCCCAGCCTATCCCACCTATCACCTTAGACCACCCCTCAGCCACTGACCAGCCTATCCCACCTATCACCTTAGACCACCCCTCAGCCACTCCCAGCCTATCCCACCTATCACCATAGACCACCCCTCAGCCACTCCCAGCCTATCCCACCTATCACCTTAGACCACCCCTCAGCCACTGACCAGCCTATCCCACCTATCACCTTAGACCACCCCTCAGCCACTCCCAGCCTATCCCACCTATCACCTTAGACCACCCCTCAGCCACTCCCAGCCTATCCCACCTATCACCTTAGACCACCCCTCAGCCACTCCCAGCCTATCCCACCTATCACCATAGGCCACCCCTCATCCACTCCCAGCCTATCCCACCTAGCACCTTAGACCACCCCTCAGCCACTCCCAGCCTATCCCACCTATCACCTTAGACCACCCCTCAGCCACTCCCTGCCTATCCCACCTATCACCATAGGCCACCCTTGTTTGGTTTCCATGTGCCATATATTTTTCAATTGTGCTGTGATGTTTTACATACATTTTGAACCTTTCTAATTGTACAGTATCCACAGATTGTCAGCTAAAGATGAAAACCTTTCCTACGAGTATTATTATATTATTTATTGACTGACTACGGCTTTCCAATTCACCAAACACGGCTATTTGTAAGTTTAATTTTAAGTGAATGTTGTGATTTGTTAACTATTCCTGAACCTGTGACCAGAAACAAGCTACATAGGGGCAATACCAGAATAAATGATCTAGTGAATTTGAATCAATTAAATTTCAAATATCCCCGTCCACGTGGAAATTCTGTAAGAGTTATATGGAGGCCAATTAGATGGTGGTCCGATCGCATTCGGTCTCCTATTAATCCTATTAATAGTCCTATTAATACCTATTAAAAACTTTTGATGCCAGCAAGAATGAGACCAGGAAGTAATCAAGACAGTTCGCTTGATTAAGCCTCCTCCATGTATATCTCACTAGGTCAGGGGTTTCAACCTCCATATATCCACTAGTTCGAATGTATCCATGATATTTATGATCTCCTTAAGTGCTTGTGGTACTTCAAACCGTATTATAATCTCCCACCATAATAATAGATTCATCCGTTGCTTGGGAGCTCAATAATCTATTGATCTATATGATCTGCTAAGCCATTACAACTGTAACTGGCTATACTTATTTCACCACTTACCAAGTCTCAATTATACTTACCACAGCCAATCTGCATCAGCATTGACTGACAGGAAGTCTGGATGACATCACTAGGCATCTGAAGGCTGTTTACTGTAGGGAGGTAAACAACTCATACTTAATGGTCATTATAGCGAGGATCTGGATAGACAGAGGCTGAGAGAGTATCACATGTTGGCGCCCCCCCCCCCTTGGGTTGTGCCGTGGCGGAGGTCTTTGTGGGCTATACTCAGCCTTGTCTCAGGATGGTAAGTTGGTGGTTGAAGATATCCCTCTAGTGTTGTGGGGGCTGTGCTTTGGCAAAGTGGGTGGGGTTATATCCTTCCTGTTTGGCCCTGTCCGGGGGTGTCCTCGGATGGGGCCACAGTGTCTCCTGACCCCTCCTGTCTCAGCCTCCAGTATTTATGCTGCAGTAGTTTATGTGTCGGGGGGCTAGGGTCAGTTTGTTATATCTGGAGTACTTCTCCTGTCCTATTCGGTGTCCTGTGTGAATCTAAGTGTGCGTTCTCTAATTCTCTCCTTCTCTCTCTCGGAGGACCTGAGCCCTAGGACCATGCCCCAGGAATACCTGACATGATGACTCCTTGCTGTCCCCAGTCCACCTGACTGTGCTGCTGCTCCAGTTTCAACTATTCTGCCTTATTATAATTCGACCATGCTGGTCATTTATGAACATTTGAACATCTTGACCATGTTTTGTTATAATCTCCACCCGGCACAGCCAGAAGAGGACTGGCCACCCCACATAGCCTGGTTCCTCTCTAGGTTTCTTCCTAGGTTTTGGCCTTTCTAGGGAGTTTTTCCTAGCCACTGTGCTTCTACACCTGCATTGCTTGCTGTTTGGGGTTTTAGGCTGGGTTTCTGTACAGCACTTTGAGATATCAGCTGATGTACGAAGGGCTATATAAATAAATTTGATTTGATTTGATTTGACATGGAATATAATGCAATACAGTCAGCTTTTTGGGGGGTATTTTAGGATCCCATTTTGCAGCAGCTACTCTTCCTGGGGTCCACACAAAACATAAAACATGACATAATACAGAACATCAAGACAGCTCAAGGACAGAACCACATCAAACATTTATTTTTATTTTTAGAAGGCACATCTAGCCTACATATCAATACCAATACATATACAACTATCTACAGTAGGTCAAATAGGGGAGAGGCATTGTGTTGCCAGGTTTGCTGCTCATTTGAGCAATATGAGATGGAGTTCCATGTAATAATGGCTCTATATAATACTTTGAATTTATTTAGGATTTGGAGACTGTGAAAAGACCACTGGTGGCATGTCTGGTTGGGTAAGTGTGTGTGGCAGAGCTGTGTAAATTGACTATGCAAACAATTTGGAATTTTCAACACATTAATGTTTCTTATAAAAAGAAGAAGTGATGCAGTCAGTCTCTCCTCAACTCTCAGCCAAGAGAGACTGGCATGCATAGAATATATATTAGCCCTCTGATTACAATGAAGAGCAAGACGTGCCGCTCTGTTCTGGGCCAGCTGCAGCTTAACTAGGTCTTTCCTTGCAGCACTCGACCACACGACTGGACAAGAACCAAGATGCAGAACTCGACCACACGACTGGACAATAACCAAGATGCAGACTGTGGTGTCAAAAAAGCAGAGCATCTCTTTATTACGGCCAGACCTCTCCTCATCTTTACAACCATCGAATCTTTTGACCATGACAGATAACAATCTAAGGTAACGCCAAGTAATTTAGTCTCCTCAACTTGTTCAACAGCCACACCATTCATTACCAGATTCAGCTGAGGTCTAGAACGTAGGAAATGATTTGTACCAAATACAATGCTCTTAGTTTTAGAGCTGTTCAGGACCAGTTTATTACAGGCCACCCATTCCAAAACAGACTGCAACTCTTTGTTAAGGGTTTCAGTGACTTCATTAGCTGTGGTTGCTGATGTGTATATGGTTGAATCATCAGCATACATGGACACACATGTTTTGTTTAATGCCAGCGGCAGGTCATTGGTAAAAATAGAAAAGAGTAGAGGGCCTAGAGATCTGCCATGCAGTAACACCACACTTTACATGTTTGACATTAGAGAAGCTTCCATTAAAGAAAACCCTTTGAGTTCTGTTAGCTCTGAATCCACGATATGGCAGAGGTTGAAAAGCCATAACACATACTTTTTTTCAACAACAGGTTTTGGTCAATAATATCAAAGGCTGCACTGAAATCTGACAGTACAGCTGCCACAATCTTCTTACCATCAATTTCCTTCAACCAATCATCAGTCATTTGTGTCAGTGCAGTACATGTTGAGTGCCCTTCTCTATAAGCATGCTGAAAGTCTGCTCTTAATTTGTTTACATGTATTTGGTCAAACACAATTATTTCCAACAGTTTGCTTAGAGCTGTCAGCAAGCTGATTGGTCTGCTGTTAGAACCAGTAAAGGCCGCTTTACCACTCTTGGACAGAATGACTTTGGCTTCCCTCCAGGCCTGAGGACAAAGACTTTCCTCTAGGCTCAGATTAAAGATATGACAGATAGGAGTGGCCATAGAGTCAGCTATCATCCTCAGTAGCTTTCCATCTAAGATGTCAATGCCAGGAGGTTTGTCATTATTGATTGTTAACAATAATTTCCCCACATCTCCGACACTAACTTTACAAAATGCAATGCTTTTCTTTCATTATTAGTTTTTTTGTGCATGGATACGATGGCTCAGTGTTCGTTGTTGGCATGTCCTGCCTAAGTTTGTCCACTTCGCCAAAGAAGGAATCATTAAAATAACTGTCAACATCAAATGGTGTTGTGATGAATAAGCCATCTCATTTGATAAACAATGGAGTTGAATTGGTCTTTCTGCCCATTTCATGTAAACGTTCTCCAATGTGTTTTCCCCATCATTCTTTTTTATCATTGATCTTGGCTTCATAATACAGTTTCTTATTTTTGTTGAGTTTAGTCATAATTTCTCAATTTGCAGTAAGTCAGCCAGTCGGATGTGCAGCCAGACTTATTAGCCACTCCTGTTGCTCCATCTCTTTCAGCCATACAGCTTTTCAATTCCTCATCAATCCATGGAGCCTTAACAGTTTTAAGTCTGTTTCTTAACAGGTGCATGTTAATTAATAATTGGGAAAAGCAATTTCATAAATTCATCAAGTGCAGCATCTGGATGCTCCTTATGAATCACATCCGACCAACACATATTTTTAACATCATCCACATAAGAGTCACAGCAAAATCTTTTGTATGATCTCATATATATTATTTTAGGCCCAGCTTTTGGAACTTTGGCTTTCCTGGATATAGTCACTACATTGTGATCACTGCATCCAAGGGGTACGGATACAGCTTTAGAACTATGTTCTACAGTATTAGTAAACATGTGATTGATACATGTGGATGATCTTGTTCCTCAAGTGTTTGTAAACACCCTGGTAGGTTGATTAATAACCTGAACCAGAGTGGGGCGGCAGGGTAGACTAGTGGTTAGAGCGTTGGACTAGTAACCGAAAGGTTGCAAGATTGATTCCCCAAGCTGACAAGGTAAAAATCTGTTGTTCTACCCCTGAATAAGGCAGTTAACCCACTGTTGTTAGGCCGTCATTGGAAATAAGAATTGGTTCTTAACTGACTTGCCTAGTTAAATAAAAATAAACAGGCACTGGTTACAGTGAGAAGCTTCCTCTTGAGCGGGCAGCTTGAGAAAGTAGACCTCTAGATCTCTGTTTACATCTCTGTTTACATCATATACATTATCAAGAATTTCACACGTTTTTTAGATACGGACTGTTAGCACTTGGTGGCCTATAATAGCAACACCCCAAAAGAAAAGGCTTTAGATGTGCCAAGTGAACCTGCAACCACAACACTTCAATAACACTTGACATATGATCTTCTTTAAGCATTACAGGGATATGGCTCTGAATATATATGTGTGTGTGTATATATATATATATATATATACAGTGCCTTGCGAAAGTATTCGGCCCCCTTGAACTTTGCGACCTTTTGCCACATTTCAGGCTTCAAACATAAAGATATAAAACTGTATTTTTTTGTGAAGAATCAACAACAAGTGGGACACAATCATGAAGTGGAACGACATTTATTGGATATTTCAAACTTTTTTAACAAATCAAAAACTGAAAAATTGGGCGTGCAAAATTATTCAGCCCCCTTAAGTTAATACTTTGTAGCGCCACCTTTTGCTGCGATTACAGCTGTAAGTCGCTTGGGGTATGTCTATCAGTTTTGCACATCGAGAGACTGAATTTTTTCCCATTCCTCCTTCAGTTCTTTCCACAGATTCTCGATTGGATTCAGGTCTGGACTTTGACTTGGCCATTCTAACACCTGGATATGTTTATTTTTGAACCATTCCATTGTAGATTTTGCTTTATGTTTTGGATCATTGTCTTGTTGGAAGACAAATCTCCGTCCCAGTCTCAGGTCTTTTGCAGACTCCATCAGGTTTTCTTCCAGAATGGTCCTGTATTTGGCTCCATCTATCTTCCCATCAATTTTAACCATCTTCCCTGTCCCTGCTGAAGAAAAGCAGGCCCAAACCATGATGCTGCCACCACCATGTTTGACAGTGGGGATGGTGTGTTCAGGGTGATGAGCTGTGTTGCTTTTACGCCAAACATAACGTCTTGCATTGTTGCCAAAAAGTTCCATTTTGGTTTCATCTGACCAGAGCACCTTCTTCCACATGTTTGGTGTGTCTCCCAGGTGGCTTGTGGCAAACTTTAAACAACACTTTTTATGGATATCTTTAAGAAATGGCTTTCTTCTTGCCACTCTTCCATAAAGGCCAGATTTGTGCAATATACGACTGATTGTTGTCCTATGGGCAGAGTCTCCCACCTCAGCTGTAGATCTCTGCAGTTCATCCAGAGTGATCATGGGCCTCTTGGCTGCATCTCTGATCAGTCTTCTCCTTGTATGAGCTGAAAGTTTAGAGGGACGGCCAGGTCTTGGTAGATTTGCAGTGGTCTGATACTCTTTCCATTTCAATATTATCGCTTGCACAGTGCTCCTTGGGATGTTTAAAGTTTGGGATTTTTTTTTGTATCCAAATCCGGCTTTAAACTTCTTCACAACAGTATCTCGGACCTGCCTGGTGTGTTCCTTGTTCTTCATGATGCTCTCTGCGCTTTTAACGGACCTCTGAGACTATCACAGTGCAGGTGCATTTATACGGAGACTTGATTACACACAGGTGGATTGTATTTATCATCATTAGTCATTTAGGTCAACATTGGATCATTCAGAGATCCTCACTGAACTTCTGGAGAGAGTTTGCTGCACTGAAAGTAATGGGGCTGAATAATTTTGCACGCCCAATTTTTCAGTTTTTGAACTGTTAAAAAAGTTTGAAATATCCAATAAATGTTGTTCCACTTCATGATTGTGTCCCACTTGTTGTTGATTCTTCACAAAAAAATACCGTTTTATATCTTTATGTTTGAAGCCTGAAATGTGTCAAAAGGTCGCAAAGTTCAAGGGGGCCGAATACTTTCGCAAGGCACTGTATATCTATATATATGTGTGTATATATATATATATATATATATATATATGTGTGTATATATATATATATATATATATGTGTGTATATATATATATACACACACCTCCCGATAATTTCTCAGAGATCATTTCCCTCAATTTGACCTCAGACTCCGTCCAGGTCTCATGTGGAGATTCTGCAATTCCGTCTACAACCATGTTGTTCCGCCTTGATTGTCCCTTGAGATATTCTGATTTATGCGTCATTGTTATCATGGATTCACACACACAAGTGGTGTCCTCTCTCAATGACTAACGTTCAAGCCCTCAAGAAACCCCGCTAGGTTGATAGCCAGCTAGCTATATGTTTGTCTATGAAGATTGCATGGATGTGTGCTCAATTTTATACACCTGTCAGCAACAGGCCAAATCCACTAATTTGAAGGGGTGTCCACATACTTTTGTATATACAGCTTACATTCAATGGCTTAAGACTGTCATGAATGCAAATGCCACCTTGGACATGAGGTTTGAACCTGCGTTTGCAACAATAACACACTGAAGCCAACCGTGACTTTGGAGCATGATGGTTTCATGTCCCTCTGGGCTCCTAGGTGAGTTGATGTTACTGTGTGATATGTTAGCCATCCGGTACACGTGCAGTAAACTTGGGTATGCAAATATATCAGTTATGTGCACTTACCAGCAGATTTACTCACAAATAAACTTGGATGAAGGCCAAGTTCACCATACAACAAATAGCTCCAACAACCAGAGTAGGGTAGGCTATTATCCCACAAGAGTCTTAACCCTGTCTAAGCCAGGGGAGGGGTGGGTTCTACTAAGCTATATGGAATTGTTTTAAGGTCATACCAAGGACCATTTTGCTATTTGATTTTGAATTAAGGCCCCTTGAAGTATCCCCCCCCAAAAGTGTGAAACATTTTATTTGAAGTGTCTGTTCTACAGTATATCTGAGAGCATTATAATGGACTTGCTTTACTTGTATTAAATATTACCTCGTCACTAAACAGTCTCCATATATTCAGTCCTTACATATTTTTTTTTAACTGGTCCCGGGGGACCTTCAGACGAATCTTGTGAGGCCTGTGGACATCCTAGAGCAAAACCACCACCATGTACATGTTCGTGAGAGCCTCACCTTTCCACAGTGTGTAGCCCAAACGGTTAGGATGCTACAGACAGAAGTTGGCATATCAGCTGTACCACCTTCAGGGTGGGGTCATAGAGCAAAACACCATCATGTTCGTGAGTCTCTCATTCCGTAGAGGGGTCATAGTTTTGTAGGCCAAACCGTTCAGATGCTACAGAAAATTGTGAGAAGACCCAAATTCTGGATGTCTCATGGTCTTGCAAACACCGCTCTAGCTCTGTCATCTTTCACCGCAGACGCACAAGTGTGACAGGCAGAAGCGGTGGATTTGATGCATCCAATGCAAAAACAAAAAGATAATTCTAGGTTCAATTGATTTTGGGGGATATTTTTATTATGCTAATTAGATTTCTGCAGGGGCACAAAGTAGAACAATTTTCACCAAATGTAAATAACAATGTAACCAAGATACAAGATATCACCTCTGATGGTGGCATATGTCATTGTACATCCATTGTGAAAGGCTATTGAGTTTACATTGAGAATTATTTTGGATGAAATGTGTCCATATACAGTTGTAACTGTGGATGCTACATTGGTATATGGCTGAGTTGAGTAGAGCAGTCTAATATCAGACAAAGTGACACAGCTCAGCCATAGACTGATATAGCAACCAGAACTGTGGCCTTAGTCCTTGGCCTTTCTGTACAATGTTTTCAAATATTTCAACACGACATATCACTTTACATATAGCAAGATACAGTGCATTTGGAAAGTATTCAGAACCCCTGATTTTTTCCCCACATTTTGTTAAGTTACACCCTTATTCTAAAAATGGTGTTACGCACACCTCTGTGAAGAGGGAACGCTACACCCTGCTACAACTCAACTCCATGAAGTGAAAGCGGTATGGGACTGTAGGTACGAGTAAGGATGACAAAGGCAGAGAGAGTGGTACCGTTTACAAGGAATTTATTCCTTCACACGGTAATATGGGGAAAAGGGTCTGGACAGAACCAAAGCAAAGAAAGTAAATGTCAAAGCCCCCCTCTCCTACCTGACCAGCCTACCCACTACTAACCCAACCTACCCTCTCCTACCTTACCTGCCTACACACTACTTACCTAACCTCTCCTACCTTACCTGCCTACCCTCTCCTACCTTACCACTACTTACCTAACCTACCCTCTCCTACCTTACCAGCCTACCCACTACTTACCTAACCTACCCTCTCCTACCTACCTTACCAGCCTACCCACTACTTACCTAACCTACCCTCTCCTACCTTACCTGCCTTCCCACTACTTACCTAACCTCTCCTACCTTACCAGCCTACCCACTACTTACCTAATTTAGCACCACCTGGTGCCCTAACCAAGATACAGGGGGTGGTCCACCTAGGTCGTACCTAGTGTGCCTAGACAGTGAATTACTACAGGTATATGTATGCCCGCGGGCCTCTTGCCTAAGCACTCCCTAGGTGCCTTCCCCTTCCCCCTGGGAACAAATTAAACAATTATCCAAATGTAATTAAACAATTTCAAGAATCAAAAACATAGTTCTATTAGCACACATACCTCAAATCAGCAGCTTCAAAAATACTTAACAAAACCGGTCTGAGCCACAACCAAGACATGACATCAAATCAGCTCTCTCGCTGCAACAGCCACAGAACGAACATAACCATCTCTGTTAGCAACAACCAACATAATGACCCTCAGCCATCAATCTCCTCTCAGCAATCCTCTCTTTCTGAGAACAATCAACACAGTATCTAAAGCTTCAGAAGGAATTGGTAATTGGAGACAGCTGCGTCCTGACGAGGGGGTGGGGTCAGCCCTCCAATCATCAATGGGGGCCGACCAATCAGCTGCTTGGGGAGAATTTCAGGAAGCCATTACACAAACCACAACACAGAAACTGGGGAACGTAACAATGGAGTAAATAGTTTTTTCCCCGTCATCAATCTACAACTATCCTATAATGACAAAGCTAAAATAGGTTTTTAGAAATGTTTGCAAATGCATTAAAACATTTAACATCTACATATAAAATGGCGCCGGAAGAAATGGCAGCAGTTTTACGGGCGCCAAAACAATTGTGCTATTATGTGTTTTTTTTTTTGCATTATTTGTAACTTATTTTGTACATAATATTTCTGCAACCGTATCTTACGGCAGAAAAGAGCTTCTGGATATCAGGACGGAGATCACTCACCTCGGACTAGACAAAGAGCTTCTGGATATCAGGACAGCGATCACTCACCTCAGACTAGACAAAGAGCTTCTGGATATCAGGACAGCGATCACTCACCTCGGACTAGACAAAGAGCTTCTGGATATCAGGACAGCGATCACTCACCTCGGACTAGACAAAGAGCTTCTGGATATCAGGACAGCGATCACTCACCTCGGACTAGACAAAGAGCTTCTGGATATCAGGACAGAGATCACTCACCTCGGATTAGACAAAGAGCTTCTGGATATCAGGACAGAGATCACTCACCTCGGATTAGACAAAGAGCTTCTGGATATCAGGACAGCGATCACTCACCTCGGACTAGACAAAGAGCTTCTGGATATCAGGACAGCGATCACTCACCTCGGATTAGACAAAGAGCTTCTGGATATCAGGACAGCAATCACTCACCTCGGATTAGACAAAGAGCTTCTGGATATCAGGACAGCGATCACTCCCCTTGGATTAGACAAAGAGCTTCTGGATATCAGGACAACGATCACTCACCTCGGATTAGACTAAGAGCTTCTGGATATCAGGACAGCGATCACTCACCTCGGACTAGACAAAGAGCTTCTGGATATCAGGACAACGATCACTCACCTCGGATTAGACTAAGAGCTTCTGGATATCAGGACAGCGATCACTCACCTCGGATTAGACAAAGATGTTTTCAACAACAAGAAAGACTCACATGATATTCTCCAAACACCAGGCAGGGCCGACATCCCAGTTATTCGCAAGAGGAAGCGACGCAGGCACAGAGGACAAAGAGCCGGATTCCTCGTCAGGACCCGCAGAAGGCGAGTAGAAATGCTGCCAGTATCGTCAATATTACTTGCCAACGTGCAATCATTAGACAATAAATTAGACGAGGTACGATCACAAATATCCTACCAAAGGGACATCAAAAACTGTAATATCCTATGTTTCATGGAATCGTGGCTGAATGACGACATGGATATTCAGCTAGCGGGATATACGCTGCACCGGCAGGACAGAACAGCACACGGTAAGATGAGGGGGTGGGGGGTCTGTGCATATTTGTAAACAACAGCTGGTGCACGAAATCTAAGGAAGGCTCTAGATTTTGCTCGCCCGAAGTAGAGTACATTCTGATCAATTGCAGGCCACACTACTTAACTAGAGAGTTTTCAGCTATACTTTTCGTGGCTGTTTATTTACCATCACAAACAGATGCTGGCACTAAGACCGCACTCGTTCAGCTGTATAAGGAAATAAGCAAACAGGAAACCACTCACCCAGAAGCGGCACTCCTAGTTGCCGGAGACTTTAATGCAGGGAAGCTGAAATCAGTTCTACCAAATCTCTATCAACATGTTAAATGTTCAACCAGAGGGAAACATATTCTAGATCACCTGCACTCCACACACAGAGACGCGTACAAAGCTCTCCGACCACAACTCTATCCTCCTGATTCCTGCTTACAAGCCAAAATTAAAGCAGGAAGCACCAGTGACTCGGTCTATAAAAAAGTGGTCAGATGAAGCAGATGCTAAACTACGGGACTGTTTTGCTATCATAGACTGGTTCCAGGATTCTTCCGATGACATTGGGGAATACACCACATCAGTCACTGGCTTTATCAATAAGTGCATCGAGGACGTCGTCCCCACACTGACTGTACGTACATACCCCAACCAAAAGCCATGGATTACAGGCAACATTCGCACTGAGCAAAAGGGTAGAGCTGCCGCATTTAATGTGCGGGACTCTAACCCGGAAGCTTACAAGAAATATTGCTATGCCCTGCGACGAACCATCAAACAGGCAAAGCGTCAATACAGGGCTAAGATTGAATCCTACTACACCGGCTCCGACGCTCGTCGGATGTGGCAGGGCTTGCAAAGTATTACAGACTACAAAGGGAAGCACAGCCGCGAGCTGCCCAGTGACACAAGCCTACCAGATGAGCTAAATCACTTCTATGCTCGCTTCGAGGCAAGCAACACTGAGGCATGCATGAGAGCAGCAGCTGTTCCGGACGACTATGTGATCACGCTCTCCATAGCCGACGTGAGTAAGACCTTTAAACAGGTCAACATACACAAGACTGCAGGGCCAGACTGATTATCAGGACGTGTGCTCCTGGCATGTGCTGACCATGTGCTGGCATGTGCTGGCAGGTGTCTTCACTGACATTTTCAACATGTCCCTGATTGAGTCTGTAATACCAACATGTTTCAAGCAGACCACCATAGTCCCTGTGCCCAAGAACAAAAAGGCAACCTGCCTAAATGACTACAGACCAGTAGCACTCACGTCCGTAGCCATGAAGTGCTTTGAAAAGCACAAACTAGAATGGTCCAAACACACCAAGACAGTCATGAAGAGGGCACGACAAAGCCTATTCCCCCTCAGGAAACTAAAAAGATTTGTCATGGGTACTGAGATCCTCAAAAGATTCTACAGCTGCAACATCGAGAGCATCCTGACCGGTTGCATCACTGCCTGGTACGGAAACTGCTCGGCCTCCGACCGCAAGGCACTTCAGAGGGTAGTGCGTACGGTACATCACTGGGGCAAAGCTGCCTGCTATCCAGGACCTCTACACCAGCCGGTGTCATTGGAAGGCCCTAAAAATTGTCAAAGACCCCAGCCACCCCAGTCATAGACTGTTCTCTGTACTACCGCATTGCAAGCGGTACAGGAGTGCCAAGTCTTGGACAAAAGGTTTCTCAACAGTTTTTACCCCCAAGCCATAAGACTCCTGAACAGGTAACCAAATGGTTACCCGGACTATTTGCATTGTGTGCCCCCACAACCCCTCTTTTACGCTGCTGCTACTCTCTGTTTATCATATATGCATAGTCACTTGAACTATTGTCGAAGGACCACCAGAGGGCAGGCTGGGCTCACGGATAGTAGCCCAACAAGGCATGTGAGACAAGGTATCCAGAGGCAATTAAGCACAGCTGACGGTACTAATGACATATTCTCTTTCCCCTATAAGAGAGAGTATGGAACCAGCAGATAGAGGGGGAAAACTATCTCTGGAGGATGGCCACCAAGAGAGGGGAGCTACCCACAAAGATCCATTAAGACGGTGACAAACCCGTGACTTTTGTTGTAGTTTAAAGATAATCGTATTGTGTTCCTGTTTCATCTGGAGAAGAAGATGTATGTTTTTCCTTGGGAGATTTTCATTGATTAAGTTGATTATGTCTACTCCTGACTCGATTATTCCACCTTTCCGCTTGGTCCGCTCACATTGGTGGAGAAGGCGGGCATTAGGTGGACGAGTGACACAAGGATAAATTAGTAATTCAAAATTCTTCCAGTAGACAGAGGAACTATTCAAGAACGATGGACAAAACCCTACTACAACAGTTGATCACGGCACAGCAGACAACCATAGAACTCCTGCAACAACAGCTGAGCTGGCGAGAAGAACCTAGAGTTCAGCCAAGAGTGGCTGCTCACGCCATCTTACCTTGTCTCTCCAAGGAGGATGATATCGAAGCCTTCCTCATGACCTTCGAAAGGACGGCCACCTTGCAAAGGGCGAGAGCATTAGCCCCTTTTTTGACCGGGGTGGCCCAGGAAGCCTATTTTGACCTGGATTCCCACGAAGCTTCGGACTCTGGGCGACTAAAAAACGAAATCCTATCCCGGTACCAGCTGACTGACAGAGATAGAGCTGTAAAGTTCCATCAATGGACCTATACGGCTGACCAACTCGTCCGTGCCAGATCTTCGCACTAATACGACTGTGGAATCAGTGTCTAGAACCTGGAAAGGGAGTAGGGCATGTGATAGAGACCCTCATAGTGGACAAGATATTGAGCTACCCAGTGACTTAAAAAGGGTTGTGGGGCAAGCCAACCCGTTGTCAGCCGACGACATAGCCCAGGCGGTGGAAACATATAGATCTACAGGGGAGTTGTTAAAAAGTGACACGGAAGGAAGGATTCTCCAAATCCCGTACCACGACTCACCCCGGCGCGTCCACCACCAAAACGTCCAAACCCCCTCCGGAGGTGGGAGAAGTCATCCCCCACAAAGCAGGGTCGGTGTTCTAAATGTCAGTCTCCCGACCATTATGCCCCACAATGTCCTAGCAAGTACGAGTCCATGGTCACGGAGTCATCACTGCCTACCCACACACATCCCGTTTTGAGGGGGCAGGATCAACACTGTTGGTTAGCAGAAATAGCCCCAGCCCCAGAGATTCCGGTTCGAGTCGAAGGGCAAGATGTGGTAGCCATTCTCGACTCTGGAAGCATGGTTACGTTAGTAGAGGAGCGGATGGTGACCTCCGCAACACTGCTACCAGACAAAGGAACCGTGTCCTGTATCCATGGAGACACCCACTATTACCCCACTGTGAATCTGCCTATTCTCACTCCAAAAGGAAGGTGTACATTATTGATCGGGAGAGACTGTCCCCTATATAAGGAGCTTTGGCAGATGACGTTATGCACGGGAAGAAGGGGGACGGGAAAGAAGAGAAAATCCAAGCCCGAGGTAGTAGTCCTACAAGGAGACGTAGCCGCGTCCTCGTCCTCTGAGCAGAGGAAGAAACAGCGACCCAACGTTTACGACAGATATTCCAGGAAACCCCCGATGAAGACACCTGCGAAGGGTTATACACAACACAGGAAGGAAGGAAGGAAGGAAGGAAGGAAGGAAGGAAGGAAGGAAGGAAGGAAGGAAGGAAGGAAGGAAGGAGAAACCAGGCGCTAAGGGATATATTTGAAGCACCATCCGAGGAGGGAACCTGGAAGGGATTCTCCTCGGTCACCCTTGGTGGGGATGGGGAACAACCTCCACACCCCTCTACCGAGGTCGACCTGCCCCAGGAATTAAAGGGACAGTTCGGCACCTCGCAGCATAGAGACCCAGACCTAAGGGAGGCCATGAGGAAGGTGAAGGTGATCGATGGGAGGAACGTTGACGGATCAGATGAGCCCCCTCTTCCTTACTATGCAATCAGGCGGGGTCTCTTATAATGGGTCGTGCAACAAAGGGGGGAAAACCACAAATTACTAATGGTGCCTATACCATACAGGGATACAGTCCTACAGTTAGCCCATTCCCACGTCTTAGGAGGACACCGGGCACGGGACAAGACTATCGACAGAATCATGCAGAGATTCTATTGGCCCAGTGTCACCCGGGATGTGGCCAGGTATTGTAGGACGTGTGACCAATGTCAGCGTACAGCTCCACGGCCACACCTATGTAACCCTTTGAGTCCTCTCCCCATCATAGAGACCCCCTTTGAACGCATAGCTATGGACCTTGAGGGACCCCTGTTCAATCAAGAAAACCTACTCCTGACTCATTTATTCCACCTTTCTGCTTTAGAGTGACGCCAAATTACTTGGCCCGCTCACACTATACATTCACATATAATCTACCTCAATTGGCCCGACCAACCAGTGCTCCCACACATTGGCTAACCGGGCTATTTGCATTGTGACCCACCACCCGCCAACCCCTCTTTTTACGCTACTGCTACACTCTGTTCATCATATATGCATAGTCACTTTAACCATACCTACATGTACATACTACCTCAATAAGCCTGACTAACCGGAGTCTGTATATAGCCTTGCTACTCTCATTTTCAAATGTCTTTTTACTGTTGTTTTATTTCTTTATTATATATTTTTTATTTCTTTACTTACCTACACACACATACCTTTTCTTTGCAATATTGGTTAGAGCCTGTAAGTAAGCATTTCACTGTAAGGTCTACTACACCTGTTGTATTCGGTGCATTTGACAAATAAACTTTGATTTGACTAAGTATTCAGACCCTTTACTCAGTACTTTGTTGAAGCACCTTCGGCAGCGATTACAGCCTCAAGTCTTCTTGGGTATGACGCTACAAGCTTGGCACAGCTGTATTTGGGGAGTTTCTCCTATTCTTCTCTGCAGATCCTCTCAAACTCTGTCAGGTTGGATGGGGAGCGTTGTCCTGTCTTTGTCCTGTTGGAAGGTGAACCTGCACCCCAGTTTGAGGTCCTGAGTGCTCTGGAGCTGGTTTTCATCAAGGATCTCTCTGTACTTTGCTCCGTTCATCTTTCCCTCGATCCTGACTTGTCTCCCAGTCCCTGCCGCTGAAAAAGATCATAACCACCATGTTCATCGTTTTGAATGCACTGTATATTAGCTATATATTATATATATTAGCTTTTCAGCAGATTTGAATCCCTTAGTTAGCTAGCTATCTCCACTTTGTGAAGGGAAATACGAGGTTCACTCTTGACACTGACACAAATTCCTTACTTCCACAAAGCAAAATTAAGTGTCCAAAATGTGTAAAAGTCTAGTTAAAAAGTATTAATCGGTGATGACTTTTCAGACAAATGGACAGTCCAGTATTCACTCTGTTCGCCTGCCCAACAGCTAACAGTGAGGGAGATGGTGTCATGGTGGTTGCCTGTGCAGAGCATACCCCAGGGAAATACCCACACAACATGTTTAGGCAAAACGCATGCGACACCAATGCTGACCCTGTCCATTAACAGATAAGGTTGTGTGCGTCAAGGAGTTTAATGACTTTAAAAAAATACATCATTGTATCTTTAATTTGGCTTTTTATTATTTTTATTATCACAAGGTTAACACTGTCTACCCTACCTACCCTGACTGCACATCACTGGTCAGCTGTACAATACTGTCCTGAAAACAAACTGTTTTCCCTTTACATACTCAGTGATCTAACATTTACATTCAGAGATGATATAACAAATGCATAATTTAGTATTTTCTTTCCATTGTGATGAGACCTCTGGCTAATTGGAGATATTCACTGAGCTGATGTTGGTTGGTGTCCAGCCAATCACAAGACTTGTCTTTGACAGCAATATGGTTACCAGATGGTCTTCAGCCCTAACAAATCCGCTAAGCCCCAAAACGGTGTGTGTGTGTGTGTAATGATTACACACCAACCTGTGACCTCAATATAAAAACGACACACTTCCATCAACTGCACACACTTTTTGAAGTTTTAAGTGTGCGTATGTGTGTGTTTAGATATGTGCATATCTGCCAGCATATGTTGTGCGTACAGTATGTGCATGCCTTGCTTGCATGTGTGTGTATACATGCCTGGGACTGCGTGCACACCTTTCCCTGTAACGCTTACCAAACCACCAAACAGTTTTCTTGTGGAAAGTAAAAAAATAAAATAAAATTGGAATAAAATATATTTACTGAACTTCATATTCCTGTCAAACATCATACTTGTTGTACTCCTCCACATCCTCATTGATGGTTCCTGATCTGAGTATCCTGGAGGAACTGTTTGTTGTTATGCTATGCTGTTGTGTGTGTCCTCCATTTTTTGCAGTGCCCAGACATATCGCCCTATTGGTCATATCAGGTGTGTGTGTTTGTTGTGTATGTGTCAGAGGAGGCTGGTGGGGAGGACAGGCTCATTGTAATGTCTGGAATGGAATTAATGGAACGGTATCAAACAGATCAAACATATGGAAACCACATGTTGGACTCAGTTCCATTTATTCCATTCCAGGCATTACAATGAGCCCCT
Source organism: Oncorhynchus clarkii lewisi (assembly GCF_045791955.1). Lineage (NCBI taxonomy): Eukaryota > Metazoa > Chordata > Actinopteri > Salmoniformes > Salmonidae > Oncorhynchus > Oncorhynchus clarkii. The sequence continues at coordinate 23,764,174 of NC_092168.1, read as the reverse complement.
CCTCCTATAGCTCCTCCCACCAGCCTCCTCTGGTGTGTGTGTGTGTGTGTGTGTGTGTGTGTGTGTGTGTGTGTGTGTGTGTGTGTGTGTGTGTGTGTGTGTGTGTGTGTGTGTGTGGATTAAGGAATGTTATGGAACATTTAATCAGCCTTGGCGGGAATGTGATCGTTGTGACTGCCGTGGCAGTTGGAATGGAGGCCGGGTTTTTCCAATCTGTCTGCAGCACTGTGCCTGCTGCTGGTCACCTGCTCACAATTAGGACTGGATCTGGATATCTCCCCTGCTCTCCCCTTGCTGGCCTCTGCAATTACTGACTGGGCTGAGCCTCTCTAGCACTGGTCTGGGAACAGTCATAGAGACACAGTGAGGTTGGAGCAGCTTGGTGTCAAAAGCCCCGTTTATACCTGGTTCTTATCATGCCTCAGGATATGACCCAGACGCAGACACAAGAGGTGGATAGTTCGATTCTCAGAGTATTTAATATAACAAAAGGGCAGGCAAAAAGGCAGATCGAGGGCAGGCAGAGGTTCGTAAACCAGGTCAGAGTCAAGCAGGTACAGGACGGCAGTCAGGGTCAGGACAGAACCAGGCAGAAAGGTCAGAACCAGAGAGACTAGAAAACAAAAACTTGAGAAACAGGGAAACATGCTGATAAGACCTGATATAACAAGACTAACTGGCAACATACAAACGGATAACGCAGGTATAAATACACAGGGGATAATGAGCAAAATGGGAGACACCTGGTGGGGGTGTAGACAAGCACAAGACTGGTGAAACAGAACAGGGTGTGACAGTTCTAACACCCGTCTGTTGTCCTGATCTTGTCGACAGTTGTAGACAATCAAAAGACGCCTCGTGATCTGATTGTGATTAGATCTTCCTGACCACCTCTGGAGGTCGTCGATGAAGCATCTTGTATGGATAGCCTTGAAGTGTAAACGAATCTTAACAACCAAACCATATACCTCCGGCCAATGTCTCGGTGTTCCCGCCCTCTCCCAAAAAATCACACTGGCCAGTTGAGGTAGTAATTATGGACAACAACACCTCTACAATTCCACCAGAATTAACATCCTGGTCTTCATTAAAACCAAGTGCCTACTGGCACAGTGGTCGGCTGCCACAGTCCAACTGAAATTAGATCATGCATATAGAAATGCAAATATTTATGAAGCGATATCATCCCGGATGAGAGAAAAAGGGTTTCCCCATTCTCACGTCTAATGCCAGCGCAAAACCAAATATTTGAAAACATCGTACAGAAAGGCCAAGGACTGTAATAGCAGGAGTGGGAACAGGAGCGGGAGCGCTTTGTCAACTTTTTGGGTAATATGAATAGTCTAATTCAGTTGCTATGTCAGATATTAATATAATAGGCTACAGTGGTATTATAATACACTGGCTTGTCTATGGAAATGTTATAAAAGTCCACTATGGCAAGATCTAAAGGTACAGGTGGAAAATTATACCTTGCCATGCGCTTGTCATACGCTCTTCTGCTCCGTCATATGCATCCCTAATACATTGTTGTTCAGTTTAAATTCTGTAATGCTACTATTTCAGTCTATCAACCCTTCGATGAGTGAAAGAGACTGTTAATGAATTATCACGAATCAATGATTTGCAGTAAACTTAAACACGGTCGTTCTCCCTGCATGTTACATTTCTTTGCCTTTGGTACTGTTTAGGCCTATGCTAAACAGAAATCTGACTCCTGGAATATAATGCAATCCTTTTTGATTGCATTATATTATATTCTGTGAATCTTTGAGCATTTTCCAGACAAATTGCTAGCAATAAAGTGCAGAATATATCCAAAATTATGTGTAAAGGCGTATAGCTTTCTGTCAGCGTGCGAGGCCTCAACAACCACTGGGATTATTATTTGACCCTGCTGGTCATCTATGGACGTTTTAACCTCTTGAATAACAATCTGTCTTTAATGACCACCCTGCACAGCCAGAAAAGGACTGGCCACCCCTCAGGGCTTGGTTTCTCTCTAGGTTTCTTCCTAGGTTCCTTCCTTTCTAGGGAGTTTTTCCTAGCCACCGTGCTTCTCCATCTGCATTCCTTGCTGTTTGGGATTTTAGGCTGGGTTTCTGTACAGCTCTTTGTGACATCTGCTGATGTAAGAAGGGCTTCATCAATACATTTGATTGATGGATTGATGTACAGTATAATATGAAGGATGCTTTATTCCTTCCATGTTTTTTTCCATAGTATAGTGCTCCTTTGCACTTTTCATCCATTGCCGACCGCTTTCATCCATTAAATATATTTTTTTTACCATGCTATAGGTTATCATATAAGAAGTTCTTCGAAAAACAAACTTTTGGTGTGCTAATTCTTCTTCTGAACACAACCAATGCACCTAGGCCTACAAAGCTGTTTTACTATTTTTAAAAGGAGAAATGAAATAAAATGTATTTGTATGGCTGTGGAAAGGTTGAAGATATTGGGACTATAGCCTATTACGCCCAGTCTTAAACCGCTGGATAACAAATATAAGCTTTAACGATGAGAGTGTAAAAGTATTAGCTATAAAAGTGTGCTGTTTTCTGTCAATTTATACAGCTTGTGTCAGGTTGCATTAATTTGCATACAGGGACAAGGAGGAACCAGGGAATCTGGTCACAATACGAACGCAGTGCGCAGATGAGAGACATTTTATTACCATGTGTAGACCATGTGTAGACGCAACAAATCTCGATCAGGTAGTAATCGGATCATCTTGAATGGATGATGACAACCACATGTTAATGCAAGATGTAACCATGGCTAAAGAGGCAGATCAACTGACCAGAAATCAGTCATGTCACCGATGATATCTACAGTGCCTTCAGAAAGTATAAGAATTATTATTTCCATGGTATTCAAACCCATTGACTTTGTTGATTTTGTTGCGTCCCAGCCTGAATTCAAAATTGATTTCATAGATTTTTTGTCTCACCCATCTACACATAATATCCCAAATTGACAAAGTGAAAAAGTTTTTATTTTTATTTTATTTTAGAATGACCTTTGGCAGCATTACAGCTGTGAGTCTTTATGGGTAAGTCTCTAAGAGCTTTGCACACCTGGATTATACAATATTTGCACATTATTCTTTGAAGAATTATTTAAGCTCTGCCTGATCATTGCTAGACAGCCATTTTCATGTCTTGCCATAGATTTTCACTTTAATTTAAGTCAAAACTGTAACTAAGCCACTCAGGAACAATCAATGTCATCTTGGTAAGCAACTCCAGTGTATACTTGGCCTTGTGTTTTAGGTTATTGTCCTGCTGAAAGGTGAATTTGTCTCCCAGTGTCTGTTGGAAAGCAGTTAACCAGGTTTTCCTTTAGGACTGTGAATGTACTTAGCTCTTGTTATGGTGAGTGAATGAGGACCCAAAAGCGAACTAACTTAAACAGAGCTTCTTTAATAACCAAACATAGGTAGGCTCAGATAGACCGGCAGATTCCGACAGGACAGGACAAGGTTACAGCAAACATGACGATAGTCTGGCTCAGGCATGAAACACAAACAAGAATCCGACAAGGACAGGAACAGAAACAGAGAGAGATATAGGGACCTAATCAGAGGGAAAAAGGGAACAGGTGGGAAACGGGGTGAATGGGTAGTTAGAGGAGACAAGGAACAGCTGGGAGAAAGCGGGGGAGAAAAGGTAACCTAACAACGACCAGCAGAGGGAGACAGGGTGAAGGGAAAGGACAGAGACAAGACACAACATGACAGTACCCCCCCACTCACCGAGCGCCTCCTGGCGCACTCGAGGAGGAAACCTGGCGGCAACGGAGGAAATCCTCGATCAGCGCACGGTCCAGCACGTCCCGAGAGGGAACCCAACTCCTCTCCTCAGGACCGTACCCCTCCCAATCGACAAGGTACTGGTGACCACGGCCCCGAGGACGCATGTCCAAAATCCTGCGGACCCTGTAGATGGGTGCGCCCTCGACAAGGATGGGGGGGGGGGGGGGGGGGAAGACGAGCGGGGGCGCGAAGAACGGGCTTAATACAGGAGACATGGAAGACCGGGTGGACGCGACGAAGGTATCGCGGAAGAAGAAGTCGAACTGCGACAGGATTAATGACCCGAGAAATACGGAACGGACCAATGAACCGCGGGGTCAACTTGCGAGAAGCCGTCTTAAGGGGAAGGTTCTGAGTGGAGAGCCAAACTCTCTGACCGCGACAATATCTAGGACTCTTAGTTCTACGCTTATTAGCAGCCCTCACAGTCTGCGCCCTATAACGGCAAAGTGCAGACCTGACCCTCTTCCAGGTGCGCTCGCAACGTTGGACAAAAGCCTGAGCGGAGGGGACGCTGGACTCGGCGAACTGAGATGAGAACAGCGGAGGCTGGTACCCGAGGCTACTCTGAAAAGGAGATAGCCCGGTCGCAGACGAAGGAAGCGAGTTGTGGGCGTATTCTGCCCAGGGGAGCTGTTCTGACCAAGACGCAGGGTTGCGAAAAGAAAGACTGCGTAAGATGCGACCAATAGTCTGATTGGCCCGTTCTGCTTGACCGTTAGACTGGGGGTGAAAGCCGGAAGAGAGACTGACGGAAGCCCCAATCAAACGGCAAAACTCCCTCCAAAATTGAGACGTGAATTGCGGACCTCTGTCCGAAACGACGTCTGACGGAAGGCCATGAATTCTGAAAACATTCTCGATGATGATTTGTGCCGTCTCTTTAGCAGAAGGAAGCTTAGCAAGGGGAATGAAATGAGCCGCCTTAGAGAACCTATCGACAACCGTAAGAATAACAGTCTTCCCCGCTGACGAAGGCAGTCCGGTGACAAAATCTAAGGCGATGTGAGACCACGGTCGAGAGGGAATAGGAAGCGGCCTGAGACGGCCGGCAGGAGGAGAGTTACCGGACTTAGTCTGCGCGCAGACCGAACAAGCAGCCACGAAACGACGCGTGTCATGCTCCCGGGTGGGCCACCAAAAACGCTGGCGAATGGAAGCAAGCGTACCCCGAACGCCAGGGTGGCCGGCTAACTTGGCAGAGTGAGCCCACTGAAGAACGGCCAGACGAGTAGGAACGGGAACGAAAAGAAGGTTCCTAGGACAAGCGCGCGGCGACGGAGTGTGAGTGAGCGCTTGTTTTACCTGCCTCTCAATTCCCCAGACAGTCAACCCGACAACACGCCCCTCAGGGAGAATCCCCTCGGGGTCAGTGGAGGCTACTGAAGAACTGAAGAGACGAGACAAAGCATCAGGCTTGGTGTTCTTAGAGCCCGGACGATAAGAAATCACGAACTCGAAACGAGCGAAAAACAGCGCCCAACGCGCCTGACGCGCATTAAGTCGTTTGGCAGAACGGATGTACTCAAGGTTCCTATGGTCAGTCCAAACGACAAAAGGAACGGTCGCCCCCTCCAACCACTGTCGCCATTCGCCTAGGGCTAACCGGATGGCGAGCAGTTCGCGGTTACCCACATCATAGTTACGTTCCGACGGCGACAGGCGATGAGAAAAATACGCGCATGGGTGGACCTTGTCGTCAGAGAGGGAGCGCTGAGAAAGAATGGCTCCCACGCCCACCTCTGACGCGTCAACCTCGACAACGAACTGTCTAGAGACGTCAGGTGTAACAAGGATAGGAGCGGATGTAAAACGATTCTTGAGGAGATCAAAAGCTCCCTGGGCGGAAACGGACCACTTAAAGCACGTCTTGACAGAAGTAAGGGCTGTGAGAGGAGCTGCCACCTGACCGAAATTACGGATGAAACGACGATAGAAGTTCGCGAAGCCGAGAAAGCGCTGCAGCTCGACGCGTGACTTAGGGACGGGCCAATCAATGACAGCTTGGACCTTAGCGGGATCCATCTTAATGCCTTCAGCGGAAATAACAGAACCGAGAAATGTGACGGAGGAGGCATGAAAAGTGCACTTCTCAGCCTTCACAAAAAGACAATTCTCTAAAAGGCGCTGGAGGACACGTCGAACGTGCTGAACATGAATCTGGAGTGACGGTGAAAAAATCAGGATATCGTCAAGGTAAACGAAAACAAAGATGTTCAGCATGTCTCTCAGGACATCATTGACTAATGCCTGAAAGACAGCTGGAGCGTTAGCGAGGCCGAAAGGAAGAACCCGGTATTCAAAGTGCCCTAACGGAGTGTTAAACGCCGTCTTCCACTCGTCCCCCTCCCTGATGCGCACGAGATGGTAAGCGTTACGAAGGTCCAACTTAGTGAAAAACCTGGCTCCCTGCAGGATCTCGAAGGCTGAAGACATAAGAGGAAGCGGATAACGATTCTTCACTGTTATGTCATTCAGCCCTCGATAATCTATGCAGGGGCGCAGAGACCCGTCCTTCTTCTTGACAAAAAAAAACCCCGCTCCGGCGGGAGAGGAGGAGGGGACTATGGTACCGGCGTCAAGAGCTACAGACAAATAATCTTCGAGAGCCTTACGTTCGGGAGCCGACAGAGAGTATAGTCTACCCCGGGGGGGGGGTGGTTCCCGGAAGGAGATCAATACTACAATCATACGACCGGTGTGGAGGAAGAGAGGTGGCCCTGGACCGACTGAACACCGTGCGCAGATCGTGATATTCCTCCGGCACCCCTGTCAAATCACCAGGCTCCTCCTGTGAAGAAGAGACAGAGGAAACAGGAGGGATAGCAGACATTAAACATTTCACATGACAAGAGACGTTCCAGGAGAGGATAGAATTACTAGACCAATTAATGGAAGGATTATGACAAACTAGCCAGGGATGGCCCAAAACAACAGGTGTAAAAGGTGAACGAAAAATTAAAAAAGAAATGGTTTCACTATGATTACCAGAAACAGTGAGGGTTAAAGGTAGCGTCTCACGCTGAATCCTGGGGAGAGGACTACCATCCAGGGCGAACAAGGCCGTGGGCTCCTTTAACTGTCTGAGAGGAATGTCATGTTCCCGAGCCCAGGTCTCGTCCATAAAACAGCCCTCCGCCCCAGAGTCTATTAAGGCACTGCAGGAAGCTGACGAACCGGTCCAGCGTAGATGGACCGACAAGGTAGTGCAGGATCTTGAAGGAGAGACAGGAGTAGTAGCGCTCACCAGTAGCCCTCCGCTTACTGACGAGCTCTGGCCTTTTACTGGACATGAAGTGACAAAATGACCAGCGGAACCGCAATAGAGACAGAGGCGGTTGGTGATTCTCCGTTCCCTCTCCTTAGTCGAGATGCGGATACCTCCCAGCTGCATGGGCTCAGCACCCGAGCCGGCAGAGGAAGATGGTAGTGATGCGGAGAGGGGGGCGACGGAGAGCGCGAGCTCCTTTCCACGAGCTCGGTGACGAAGATCAACCCGTCGCTCAATGCGAATAGCGAGTTCAATCAAGGAATCCACGCTGGAAGGAACCTCCCGGGAGAGAATCTCATCCTTTACCTCTGCGCGGAGACCCTCCAGAAGACGAGCGAGCAAGGCCGGCTCGTTCCAGCCACTGGAGACAGCAAGAGTGCGAAACTCAATAGAGTAGTCTGTTATGGATCGATTGCCTTGACATAGGGAAGACAGGGCCCTGGAAGCCTCCTCCCCAAAAACAGATCGATCAAAAACCCGTATCATCTCCTCCTTAAAGTCCTGATACTGGTTAGTACACTCAGCCCTTGCCTCCCAGATTGCCGTGCCCCACTCACGAGCCCGTCCAATAAGGAGAGATATGACGTAGGCGACACGAGCAGTGCTCCTGGAGTAAGTGTTGGGCTGGAGAGAAAACACAATATCACACTGGGTGAGGAACGAGCGGCATTCAGTGGGCTCCCCAGAGTAACACGGCGGGTTATTGATTCTGGGCTCCGGAGATTCGAAAGCCCTGGAAGTGGCCGGTGGATCGAGGCGGAGATGGTGAACCTGTTCTGTGAGGTTGGAGACTTGGGTGGCCAGGGTCTCAACGGCATGTCGAGCAGCAGACACTTCCTGCTCGTGTCTGCCTAGCATCGCTCCCTGGATCCCGACGGCTGAGTGGAGAGGATCCGAAGTCGCTGGGTCCATTCTTGGTCGGATTCTTCTGTTATGGTGAGTGAATGAGGACCCAAAAGCGAACTAACTTAAACAGAGCTTCTTTAATAACCAAACATAGGTAGGCTCAGATAGACCGGCAGATTCCGACAGGACAGGACAAGGTTACAGCAAACATGACGATAGTCTGGCTCAGGCATGAAACACAAACAAGAATCCGACAAGGACAGGAACAGAAACAGAGAGAGATATAGGGACCTAATCAGAGGGAAAAAGGGAACAGGTGGGAAACGGGGTGAATGGGTAGTTAGAGGAGACAAGGAACAGCTGGGAGAAAGCGGGGGAGAAAAGGTAACCTAACAACGACCAGCAGAGGGAGACAGGGTGAAGGGAAAGGACAGAGACAAGACACAACATGACAGCTCTATTCTGTTTCTTTTTATCCTAAAAAACTCCCTAGTCCTTTCCCGGTGACAAGCATACCCATAACAAGCTTGAAAATATGAAGAGTGGTATTCAGTGATGTGTTGTGTTGTAGTAGCCCCAAACATAATGCTTTGTATTCAGGACATAAAGATAATTTCTTTGCCACATTTTTTGTAGTTTTAGTTTATTGCAAAAAGGATGCATGTTTTGGAATATTTTTTATTCTGAACAGGCTTACTTCGTTTCACTCTGTCATTTAGGTTAGTATTGTGGAGTAACTACAGTGCTGTTGACCCATCCTCAGTTTTCTCCTATCACAGCCATTACACTCTGTAACTGTTTTAAAGTTACCATTGGCCTCAAAACATCACAGTACATGAGATGCTGTTACCTGTCAGGCGTTTAACTATTTAACACTGGTGCAAATTTGACCAACTAAAACCTAAAATGCACTCAGATACCCTTACAACATGATACTGAACGTATTTCTCCTCAAACCTGTTTCTCCCCTGGTCTTTGTACATCTGTAAGTAGCTTGATTTGTTCCGGCTTGTATTACCCAGTCTTGCAAGTCCTACACCCTCCACAACGTGATAGACTTCTGTTTGTCTTCGTATAATTCTGACGACAATTACCCCCAATTCCCCCAAACGCACGGCTATTACACGCCAAGTGACTTCATTCTGTCGCTCGAACAAAAGGAGATATGAAACAGCAGCATAGCAGCCCCAGATCTTGGCACTGGAGTGTTTTAGGAATATGCTTGGTGAGAGGCCAGCTCTGGAGTCAGGAGCCACTGTGGTGAAACCAAAATGCAGACTGGCGGAGGTGGCAACAGGTGCTCCCTAAGGCAACTATCTTAATGGGAAACAGAGGGATGGATAATATACAGTGCCGTGCAAACGTATTCATCCCCCTTGTCGTTTTTACTATTTCGTTGCATTACAACCTGTAATTTAAATAGATTTTTATTTGGATTTCATGTAATGGACACACACAAAATAGTCCAAATTGGTAGTGTGTGAAATTAAAAAAATATCTTGTTTCATGAAATTCTAAGAAATAAAAAACTGGAAAGTGGTGCTTGTATATGTATTCACCCCCTTTGCTATGAAGCCCCTAAATAAGATCTGGTGCAATCAATTACCTTCAGAGGTCACATAACTAACGTAAACTCACCCCATTCCGTACAAATGTGCTCAACCGCAACATTCAAACGAGGATACAAAGAAAACTAATGGGACTGTAGCGACTGTGTTGACATCAAAATCTGGGGTGTGAACTACGTTTCTATTCAAGCGTTGATCGACATGGTAATGGCTCTATAGTATTGGAGAAAAGTTGAGAAAACTGACCCTCCGTTACATCTTGACGTGTCATGTCGCATAAAGCTACTATTTCTGTCTTACAATCTCTCTCCACCAGATGTAGCACTTCTCTCATCCTTTAAAAACAAGAAATGGACAGTGACGGGGGGTAAGAGGGGATACCTAGTAATTTTTTGCGTCATCACTGTAAGCGATTATGATTCTCAAAGCCGCTGTTTACTTCTAAGATCACTTTAGCACCGCCCTAAAAACCAGATTCAAATTTGACACAAACCTTCAAATAGGTATGTAATGACACATTATACAGTGCCTTGCGAAAGTATTCGGCCCCCTTGAACTTTGCGACCTTTTGCCACATTTCAGGCTTCAAACATAAAGATATAAAACTGTATTTTTTTGTGAAGAATCAACAACCACCATCTTCCCTGTCCCTGCTGAAGAAAAGCAGGCCCAAACCATGATGCTGCCACCACCATGTTTGACAGTGGGGATGGTGTGTTCAGGGTGATGAGCTGTGTTGCTTTTACGCCAAACATAACGTTTTGCATTGTTGCCAAAAAGTTCAATTTTGGTTTCATCTGACCAGAGCACCTTCTTCCACATGTTTGGTGTGTCTCCCAGGTGGCTTGTGGCAAACTTTAAACAACACTTTTTATGGATATCTTTAAGAAATTGCTTTCTTCTTGCCACTCTTCCATAAAGGCCAGATTTGTGCAATATACGACTGATTGTTGTCCTATGGACAGAGTGTCCCACCTCAGCTGTAGATCTCTGCAGTTCATCCAGAGTGATCATGGGCCTCTTGGCTGCATCTCTGATCAGTCTTCTCCTTGTATGAGCTGAAAGTTTAGAGGGACGGCCAGGTCTTGGTATATTTGCAGTGGTCTGATACTCCTTCCATTTCAATATTATCGCTTGCACAGTGCTCCTTGGGATGTTTAAAGCTTGGGAAATCTTTTTGTGTCCAAATCCGGCTTTAAACTTCTTCACAACAGTATCTCGGACCTGCCTGGTGTGTTCCTTGTTCTTCATGATGCTCTGCGCTTTTGACGGACCTCTGAGACTATCACAGTGCAGGTGCATTTATACGGAGACTTGATTACACACAGGTGGATTGTATTTATCATCATTAGTCATTTAGATCAACATTGGATCATTCAGAGATCCTCACTGAACTTCTGGAGAGAGTTTACTGCACTGAAAGTAAAGGGGCTGAATAATTTTGCACACCCAATTTTTCAGTTTTTGATTTGTTAAAAAAGTTTGAAATATCCAATAAATGTCGTTCCACTTCATGATTGTGTCCCACTTGTTGCTGATTCTTCACAAAAAAATACAGTTTTATATCTTTATGTTTGAAGCCTGAAATGTGGCAAAAGGTCGCAAAGTTCAAGGGTGCCGAATACTTTCGCAAGGCACACACATATATATATATACACATATATATATATATATATATATATATATATATATATATATATATTAATAAACACTTAGTATACCAAACATTAGGAATACCTTCCTAATATTGAGTTGCTTTTGGCCTCAGAAAAGCCTCAATTTGTCATGGCATGGACTCTACAAGGTGTCAAAAGCATTCCACAGGGATGCCGGCCCATGTTGACTCCAATTCTTCCCACAGTTGTGTCAAGATGGCTGGATGTCCTTTGGGTGGTGGACCATTCTTGATACACACGGGATACTGTTGAGCGTCAAAAACCCAGCAGCGTTGCAGTTCTTGACACACTCAAACTGGTGCACCTGGCACCTACTACCATACCCCGTTCAAAGGCACTTAAATCTTTTATCTTGTCCATTCATCCTCTGAATGGCACACTTGCACAATCCATGTCTCAATTGTCTCAAGGCTTAAACATCCTTATTTAATCTGTCTCCTCCTCTTCATCTTCACTGGTTAAAGTCGATCTAACAGGTGAAATCAATAAGGGATCATAACTTTCACCTGGATTCACCTGGTCAGTCTATGTCATGGAAAGAGCAGGTGTTTTATGCACTCAGTGTATATTTATGTTTGTGGGAGGGAAAGCCTTGCATCTCCACAAGGATGAAGTTAAAGACATAAAGACATGTACGGTTGTACGTTTCAGCTGAGTGGCCCTCATCAGTGTGTGATTTGCTGCCACTTCTCAGTGTAGTCTGTAGACATTGGAACCCAATTGGAACCCAGCCATGTAATGCTCCATTGGTACTGTTGACAGACTCACCTCATCGTAGGAGCAGCTGGAATGGGTTGGAAGGTAAAGTGTCATACCACACGTCAGTAAGTCATTGTGTATCAAAGGCTATAGGAAACAATCAGGAAAACAGGAGGCTCCGCGTTTCTAAGCCCAAACTCTCTGTGGGGTCTACTTTGTGACTTCAAAGGAATACCACAACCAAGACCATCATTCAAATATGCCCCCTCAATGCTTCAGAACAGTCAATATGAGGCCTGTCTCAGCACAGAGGGGAGATCATGGTGGAGAAATCAGGATACATCTGGAGTTAGAAAATACTGTTCCATGTTACATTGTGTTGCATTTGTACACTTCAATGCGTTATGAAAACAGCAATCCTCTTGAGGACAATAATGTCTATGTGTCTTCTCTCTTTGACCATCCTTCTTATCTCTGGCTCTGTACACAAACACAAGTTTGGTTTTGCTCTCGGAAAATCCCTCTCAATCTCTTCCATCTGACAATAGAAGTGAGTAAAGAACCATGGAGATTGTGGCCAAAACGTGCCACGGATCACATGTGAAACACATCCATGATTCCCCAGTCTTGGGATGGACATCCACCTGGGATCCCTCCTGTGTAAGGAAAAAGAGAATGATGTGGAAACACACGCACGCACACACACACACACACACACACACACACACACACACACACACACACACACACACACACACACACACACACACACACACACACACACACACACACACACACACACACACACACACACACACACACACTGCTGGGCATCCTACTGGGATCCCTCCTTTCAGTCTTATTCACTGCAGCTGTTGCTAAAGACAGACGGTGGGAACATTAATACATAGTTTGTTGACAGATTCCTAAATTAATAAATAAAGTATTGCGGTGTAGACTACAATAAGAAGGTCAGGGAGATAAGGTATTTAGGATATAGTCTGTGCCAGAAGTCATGATGGCCAGGTCTGTACTGAGCGTACGCACACGGCTGATTGCATTTCATTCATTGAAAATGATGACATATCCAGTAATTTACAGGGTGAAATGATTATTACATAACACCTGTTATTATAACTGAGATGGAGGAGGAAGAACACACCTGGCATTTCATATCATACACAACTGTCAATCTCTCATAATACTTCATATATTATTTCTTTCTCAGGAGTACAACCTCTTTCTCCTTTAATCACTCTCTTTTTTAACCTTCCACATCCCCCTCTATCTCTCTTCTCTTCTCTCTCTACCTCTCACCCCTCGCTCCCTACCACTTGTCTTTCCACCTCCCTAAGGACCACAGGCAGGGTGTATAAGGTTCCAGGGTTAGAGGACATAGTTATGTAATAAAGTATGGCTCCCTGAATGCCTGTTGAAAGGTTCCTGAAAAAAAAACCTTGTCTGCTAATAGAGCCTAGAGAATAATATATCTCTCTCCCTCTTTCTCTCTCTCTATATATACACTGAGTATACAACACATTAGGAACACCTGCTCTTTCCAGAGGGTTAATGGGCAGCAAGACAAAATATGTAAGTGCCGTTTGTGTCAAGCAGAACACCTGCTCTTTCCATAACATAGACTGACCAGGTGAATCCAGGTGAAAGCTAGCATCCCTTACTGATGTTACCTGTTAAGTCCACTTCAATTAGTGTAGATGAAGGGGAGGAGACAGGTTAAGGAAGGATTTTTAAGCCTTGAGACAGTTGAAACATGGATTGTGTACGTGTGCCTTTCAGAGGGTGAATGGGTGCCAGGCGAACCGGTTTGATTGTGCCAAGAACAGCAACGCTGCTTGGTTTTTCATGCTCAATAGTTTCCTGTGTGTGTCAAGACTGATTCAGGCCTTGGACACTAGATGAGAGGCCTCTCTGACCAATCACTGCCAATAATTAATCAACTAATAAGGAGAGAAAAAAAGTAGCAGCACTGCAGAGGACCTGGAGTCCTGGATCAGATCTGATTCCCCCTCCTATGGGGGTTTTATTCAATAAGGCCGGTTACTGTACATGGTGAATATCGTCCCTAGTGGCAACCACCCAAGGCTGTTCTGGGATGTGATGTCTTTCCGTAAGGGTATCTATATGTAGCTGGAATACTGTTAGGAGAAATGTTTTGCTTAAATGGTTCTTCTTTATCTGTCATTAAGATTGACCTCAGATGCTGCAGAGACAGCATGGAGTACTTTGTGATGGTGTACTGTGTGTGAATAGCTGTGATGCTTTACTTTAGAAAACGTGCAGAAGTATTGTTAAGGTTGTATTTATGATATCTGGATTTGTGTGTGTGTATGTCTTTGTGTGTGAGAGAGAGAGAGATTAAAGCCCATGGAAGCTCATATCTTCCTGCTAGCAGGTTATTCTGGCACAGGCTGCACATACGGAGCCACCTGTCCCCTTCCACCCCTCTACCCCATCTCTCCTCAACCCATTCCCTCTACCCCATCTCTCCTCAACCCATTCCCTCTACCCCATCTCTCCTCAACCCATTCCCTCTACCCCATCTCTCCTCAACCCATTCCCTCTACCCCATCTCTCCTCAACCCATTCCCTCTACCCCATCTCTCCTCAACCCATTCCCTCTACCCCATCTCTTTTCAACCCATTCCCTCTATCCCCTTCCACCCCTCTACCCCATCTCTCCTCAACCCATTCCCTCTACCCCATCTCTCCTCAACCCATTCCCTCTACCCCATCTCTCCTCAACCCATTCCATCTACCCCATCTCTCCTCAACCCATTCCCTCTACCCCATCTCTCCTCAACCCATTCCCTCTACCCCATCTCTCCTCAACCCATTCCCTCTACCCCATCTCTCCTCAACCCATTCCCTCTACCCCATCTCTCCTCAACCCATTCCCTCTACCCCATCTCTCCTCAACCCATTCCCTCTACCCCATCTCTCCTCAACCCATTCCCTCTACCCCATCTCTCCTCAACCCATTCCCTCTACCCCATCTCTCCTCAACCCATTCCCTCTACCCCATCTCTCCTCAACCCATTCCCTCTACTCCATCTCTCCTCAACCCATTCCCTCTATCCCCTTCCACCCCTCTACCCCATCTCTCCTCAACCCATTCCCTCTACCCCATCTCTCCTCAACCCATTCCCTCTACCCCATCTCTCCTCAACCCATTCCCTCTACCCCATCTCTCCTCAACCCATTCCCTCTACCCCATCTCTCCTCAACCCATTCCCTCTATCCCCTTCCACCCCTCTACCCCATCTCTCCTCAACCCATTCCCTCTACCCCATCTCTCCTCAACCCATTCCCTCTACCCCATCTCTCCTCAACCCATTCCCTCTACCCCATCTCTCCTCAACGCATTCCCTCTACCCCATCTCTCCTCAACCCATTCCCTCTACCCCATCTCTCCTCAACCCATTCCCTCTACCCCATCTCTCCTCAACCCATTCCCTCTACCCCATCTCTCCTCAACCCATTCCCTCTATCCCCTTCCACCCCTCTACCCCATCTCTCCTCAACCCATTCCCTCTACCCCATCTCTCCTCAACCCATTCCCTCTACCCCATCTCTCCTCAACCCATTCCCTCTATCCCCTTCCACCCCTCTACCCCATCTCTCCTCAACCCATTCCGTCTACCCCATCTCTCCTCAACCCATTCCCTCTATCCCATCTCTCCTCAACCCATTCCCTCTACCCCATCTCTCCTCAACCCATTCCCTCTACCCCATCTCTCCTCAACCCATTCCCTCTACCCCATCTCTCCTCAACCCATTCCCTCTACCCCATCTCTCCTCAACGCATTCCCTCTACCCCATCTCTCCTCAACCCATTCCCTCTACCCCATCTCTCCTCAACCCATTCCCTCTACCCCATCTCTCCTCAACCCATTCCCTCTACCCCATCTCTCCTCAACCCATTCCCTCTACCCCATCTCTCCTCAACCCATTCCCTCTACCCCATCTCTCCTCAACCCATTCCCTCTACCCCATCTCTCCTCAACCCATTCCCTCTACCCCATCTCTCCTCAACCCATTCCCTCTATCCCCTTCCACCCCTCTACCCCATCTCTCCTCAACCCATTCCCTCTACCCCATCTCTCCTCAACCCATTCCCTCTACCCCATCTCTCCTCAACCCATTCCCTCTACCCCATCTCTCCTCAACGCATTCCCTCTACCCCATCTCTCCTCAACCCATTCCCTCTACCCCATCTCTCCTCAACCCATTCCCTCTACCCCATCTCTCCTCAACCCATTCCCTCTACCCCATCTCTCCTCAACCCATTCCCTCTATCCCCTTCCACCCCTCTACCCCATCTCTCCTCAACCCATTCCCTCTACCCCATCTCTCCTCAACCCATTCCCTCTACCCCATCTCTCCTCAACCCATTCCCTCTATCCCCTTCCACCCCTCTACCCCATCTCTCCTCAACCCATTCCGTCTACCCCATCTCTCCTCAACCCATTCCCTCTATCCCATCTCTCCTCAACCCATTCCCTCTACCCCATCTCTCCTCAACCCATTCCCTCTACCCCATCAATCCTCAACCCATTCCCTCTACCCCATCTCTCCTCAACCCATTCCCTCTACCCCATCTCTCCTCAACGCATTCCCTCTACCCCATCTCTCCTCAACCCATTCCCTCTACCCCATCTCTCCTCAACCCATTCCCTCTACCCCATCTCTCCTCAACCCATTCCCTCTACCCCATCTCTCCTCAACCCATTCCCTCTACCCCATCTCTCCTCAACCCATTCCCTCTACCCCATCTCTCCTCAACCCATTCCCTCTACCCCATCTCTCCTCAACCCATTCCCTCTACCCCATCTCTCCTCAACCCATTCCCTCTATCCCATCTCTCCTCAACCCATTCCCTCTACCCCATCTCTCCTCAACCCATTCCCTCTACCCCATCTCTCCTCAACCCATTCCCTCTACCCCATCTCTCCTCAACCCATTCCCTCTATCCCATCTCTCCTCAACCCATTCCCTCTACCCCATCTCTCCTCAACCCATTCCCTCTACCCCATCTCTCCTCAACCCATTCCCTCTACCCCATCTCTCCTCAACCCATTCCCTCTACCCCATCTCTCCTCAACGCATTCCCTCTACCCCATCTCTCCTCAACCCATTCCCTCTACCCCATCTCTCCTCAACCCATTCCCTCTACCCCATCTCTCCTCAACCCAGTCCCTCTACCCCATCTCTCCTCAACCCATTCCCTCTATCCCCTTCCACCCCTCTACCCCATCTCTCCTCAACCCATTCCCTCTACCCCATCTCTCCTCAACCCATTCCCTCTACCCCATCTCTCCTCAACCCATTCCCTCTACCCCATCTCTCCTCAACCCATTCCCTCTACCCCATCTCTCCTCAACCCATTCCCTCTATCCCCTTCCACCCCTCTACCCCATCTCTCCTCAACCCATTCCCTCTACCCCATCTCTCCTCAACCCATTCCCTCTACCCCATCTCTCCTCAACCCATTCCCTCTATCCCATCTCTCCTCAACCCATTCCCTCTACCCCATCTCTCCTCAACCCATTCCCTCTACCCCATCTCTCCTCAACCCATTCCCTCTACCCCATCTCTCCTCAACCCATTCCCTCTACCCCATCTCTCCTCAACGCATTCCCTCTACCCCATCTCTCCTCAACCCATTCCCTCTACCCCATCTCTCCTCAACCCATTCCCTCTACCCCATCTCTCCTCAACCCATTCCCTCTATCCCATCTCTCCTCAACCCATTCCCTCTACCCCATCTCTCCTCAACCCATTCCCTCTACCCCATCTCTCCTCAACCCATTCCCTCTACCCCATCTCTCCTCAACCCATTCCCTCTATCCCATCTCTCCTCAACCCATTCCCTCTATCCCATCTCTCCTCAACCCATTCCCTCTACCCCATCTCTCCTCAACCCATTCCCTCTATCCCCTTCCATCTCTCCTCAACCCATTCCCTCTATCCCATTGCACCCCTCGACTCTCTAACTGTTTCCCCAGAGCAGAGCTGCAGTGAGTTTCCCTCAGTGTTTTATTTGTGTTAGTCACCCATTGGAGCACAGAGGGAGCCCAGACTATAGAGAGTTTAACACCATAGCAGATCAGCCAGCTAGCAAAACAAACACATATCAATCACAATCCCTCTCCTTTTGCTCCCTCTGTCTCTCTCCGTATCTCTGTCTGTCTTTCTCTCTCTCTCTCTCTCGTTATTCAGTATCAATCTCTGATTAACTCTCTCATCATGTACTGTATATCTTCCTAATTTTGTCTTTATGTTGCTCTCTCTCTCACTCTCTCTCTCCTTACCTCCCTCCTCCCCTCCCTCCATCCCGCTCTCTCTTCCGCTCTCTCTTTGTCCCTCTTTTGTGGTGATGGCATTGAGGGTATTTCAAGAGACCCTTCATCATTCTTCACATCTTTGTCTCTATTGAGAAAATATGAGGGCAATATTGTTCCGCCACATCTTACACGCAGCTTCTCCAAACGAGGAGGAGAAAAAGATGCCAGAGAGTATTTTTGTCATCATGCTTTGGGCTAAAACCACAGATTATACAGATAATTCCACACATGGAACCTCTGAGAATCAAGTGAAAATATGTATAGTTTTTTTTCGTTGCAGAGCTGGCATACCCATCTCTTCTCCCTGTCAGTCAGAGTGTAGGCTTATACAGTGGCATTGTGCTTTTTAACGTTACGCTGCTGCTACTCTCTGTTTATCATATATGCATAGTCACTTTAACTATACATTCATGTACATACTACCTCAATTGGGCTGACCAACCAGTGCTCCCACACATTGGCTAACCAGGCTATCTGCATTGTGACCCACCACCCGCCAACCCCTCTTTTTACGCTACTGCTACTCTCTGTTCATCATATATGCATAGTCACTTTAACCATACCTACATGTACATACTACCTCAATAAGCCTGACTAACCGGAGTCTGTATATAGCCTTGCTACTCTCATTTTCAAATGTCTTTTTACTGTTTACTGTTTTATTTCTTTACTTACCTACACACACACACACACACACACACACACACACACACACACACACACACACACACACACACACACACACACACATACCTTTTTTTCCCCCGCACCATTGGTTAGAGCCTGTAAGTCAAAATTTCACTGTAAGTTCTACACCTGTTGTATTCGGCGCACGTGACAAATAAACTTTGATTTGATTCATAATAGTTTTTTTGGCAGATCTAGTGGATCTTTGAAGAGACTTGCTATACATGTACTCACGTCTCCATGTAATCTCTCTTAGTCCCCTGAGCAGCACCTGTTAGTGAAAGCCAAACGATACGCAACACCTCACTGCAATTCTCAACGCAACATAAAAAACACATGAAGAGCCCAGTGATTACTTGGAATTCACGGTGACATTTTACTTGACATCCAGCATCATAACCATGTCATAATATGTCATAACAGCTGACATAACTTGTCATAACCTGTTAGAATATGGTCACTGCCAGGACACATATTTACACCTGTTTTGACATTATTTTATAGCTGGTTATGACACCTACATAAGAGTGTCAGAACCCACAAAAACCTACCACACAAGGCAAAACATTCCATTACACCATAGCCAAGCAGTATGTTTGTTATATTAAAAAATATATATTTACCATATTCAATTATCATTGTAATTGCGCACACATTGATGTCAAACATGCACATAGCCCAATGCTCTGTTGCTGATGACTGGGATGAATGCAGGAGAAGATTTCCGGAGCAGGACAAAACTCCCTATTTTTTTTTACTGATGACTGACATAATGGCATGTACGTGATAGGCCTATCTGGTTTATATGATTATGATGGTCATAATGCTTACTGACGGTGTCAAAGTGTATTTTCTTAGTGTGTTTTCATAAATTCTCTCTGGCTATCTACTCTGATTTCAGAGCACTCTCCTCTGAGTGTACCTGTGCCAGAGCGCAGAATAACTGAAGAATTTATGAACACTCAACACCTGTTGAATATGGCCGGTGTCAGTAAACATCGGTAAATAATCATAATTATATTGTTGCCAGCAGCACAGTTACAGTCACCAACACTCTGGATAACATGAAAACAGCCCAACCAGCTCTGCTAGGGAGAGTAAAATGGTCAGAGTGAGGTGATAGCCACGCAGCTTGGGTGCTTGACTGGCGTTGTGAGATCAGAATGCTCGGATCAACCCTGCTTCTTGGCCAGAGTGTCCAGTGTGCGCTCTGAATTCTCCGAGAGCGAACGCTCTGAATTTACCAACTGACAATCTGAATTTACAAATGCCCACTCCAGTGCCGCTCCAGATAAAATTTACGAACACACCCTTAGTCCAAGTAAAGTGACACAGGCTCCCCAGCATTGCTCACTCCTGCCACCATCATTACACACACCAGCCTTCCCCCCATCACGCGCATCATTTGATGATTGGACTCACCTGGACTCAATCACCTCTGTCAGTACCTCCCCTGTATCTGTCTGGTTCCCCGCTCTGTTCCCTGCTTCTGCATTCATTGTTGTTTTGTACCCGTGTGCTGATGCTGTTCTTGTCTTGGTCTTTGTCTGTTTCCTGATTAAATGTTGACTCGCCGTACCTGCTCCTCATCTCCGGCGTCGGTCCTTACAGTAAATCATTCATTACAACAACAACAAAGTCTTTTGAGTTTTCGATTTGGACTTTTATGTGTCATAACCGGCCATAAAATAAAGCAATATATGTCACAACAGGTGTAAATATATAGGTCATGACAGTGTTATGACCATATTCTAACAGGTTATGTCCTCTGTTATGACATTATGACATGGGTATGACCGTGTCATAACGTGTTACGTCGTAAAGTGTTCACTGCACACCTCGCTACGTTGGGCTAGTTTTCATCTGAGTTGTGTGTTTCCTTCCAGCACAGCAACAACAACAATCCATCTGTGTCTTTGGAAAGGTTGTGTCCTTTTTGTTGGGTTTTGCCTTCATGTTGACCCATTGTGTTCGGTGATTCATGTACTGTACCACTGTCCATTCAGCGCCAGCTACACCGGGCCAACACTATGAGTGTTCCACCACACTCAGACACGGGGGAACTCAGAGAGTTCATCTCTAAACCAAATGCTGCACTGTCTTTGATATTTAGGTGAGCGATTTTCCATGCCGCAGATACTGTGGATTCTGGAGATGACATGAGCATGGTGTGTGTCTGTTATTTGGTTTTACGTAAAGAATTATTGTATCTGCTTTAGCTACGGCCTTCTGTCTTTGTTTAACTAACCGGTGTCTTGTTGTCAGAAGACAAACGTAAATCTTTTGCTCTGATGTAATCATGCAGGATATTGTATTATTGTGTTTTGTGATGGTTGTCTGATTTCTGTTGCGCCTTGATTAGCTTGTATTGTTCTGCCATTGTGTGGACTCACCATTCTCTCTGGCATTCATATGTGTGTGTGTGATTGTTTGTGTGCGTGTGTGCTTGTCCGTACATCTAGTTTTTAGGGTGTGCCTAACGTGTAGGGTGTGCTGTGTGTGTGTGTTATAGCGTGTGCTGTGTGTGTGTGTTATAGCGTGTGTAGGGTGTGCTGTGTGTGTGTGTTATAGTGTGTGTAGGGTGTGTGTTATAGGGTGTGTAGGGTGTGTAGGGTGTGCTGTGTGTGTGTTATAGCCTATGTAGGGTGTGCTGTGTTTGTGTGTGTGTGTGTGTCATAGTATGTGTGTGGGTGTGTGTGTGTTATAGCGTGTGTAGGGTGTGGGTGTGTGTGTGTGCGTGTGTTATAGCGTGTGTAGGGTGTGCTGTGTGTGTGTGTGTGTGTAGGGTGTGCTGTGTGTGTGTGTTATAGCGTGTGTAAGGTCTATGTGTGTGTGTGTGTGTGTGTAGGGTGTGCTGTGTGTGTGTTATAGCGTGTGTAGGGTGTGCTGTGTGTGTGTGTGTGTAGGGTGTGCATGTGTGTGTTATATTCGTGTGCAGGCTGTGGTGTGTGTGTGTGTATTATAGTGTGTGTAGGGTATGCTATGTGTGTGTTATAGCGTGTGTAGGGTTTGTGTGTGTGTGTGTGTGTCATAGTGTGTGTAGGGTGTGCTGTGTGTGTGTTTGTGTGTGTGCTGTGTGTGTGTGTGTTATAGCGTGTGTAGGGTGTGCTGTGTGTGTGTGTGTGTGTGTGTGTGTAGGATGTGCTGTGTGTGTGTGTGTGTTATAGCATGTGTAGGGTGTGCTGTATGTGTGTGTGTGTGTGTGTGTGTGTGTGTGTGTGTGTGTGTTATAGCGTGTGTAGGTTGTGCTGTGTGTGTCGGGTGTACTGTGTGTGTGTGTGTGTGTGTTATAGTGTGTGTAGGGTGTGCTGTGTGTGTCGGGTGTGCTGTGTGTGTGTGTCATAGTGTGTGTAGGGTGTGCTGTGTGTGTGTATGTGTGTGTGTGTGTTATAGCGTGTGTAGGGTGTGCTGTGTGTTTGTGTGTGTGTGTGTGTGTCATAGTGTGTGTAGGGTGTGCTGTATGTGTGTGTGTTATAGCGTGTGTAGGGTGTGCTGTGTGTGTGTGTGTGTGTGTGTGTGTGTGTTATAGCGTGTGTAGGGTGTGCTGTGTGTTTGTGTGTGTGTGTGTGTGTGTCATAGTGTGTGTAGGGTGTGCTGTATGTGTGTGTGTTATAGCGTGTGTAGGGTATGCTATGTGTGTGTTATAGCGTGTGTAGGGTTTGTGTGTGTGTGTGTGTGTCATAGTGTGTGTAGGGTGTGCTGTGTGTGTGTGTTATAGCGTGTGTAAGGTCTATGTGTGTGTGTGTGTGTGTGTAGGGTGTGCTGTGTGTGTGTTATAGCGTGTGTAGGGTGTGCTGTGTGTGTGTGTGTGTAGGGTGTGCATGTGTGTGTTATATTCGTGTGCAGGCTGTGGTGTGTGTGTGTGTATTATAGTGTGTGTAGGGTATGCTATGTGTGTGTGTTATAGCGTGTGTAAGGTCTATGTGTGTGTGTGTGTGTGTGTAGGGTGTGCTGTGTGTGTGTTATAGCGTGTGTAGGGTGTGCTGTGTGTGTGTGTGTGTAGGGTGTGCATGTGTGTGTTATATTCGTGTGCAGGCTGTGGTGTGTGTGTGTGTATTATAGTGTGTGTAGGGTATGCTATGTGTGTGTTATAGCGTGTGTAGGGTTTGTGTGTGTGTGTGTGTGTCATAGTGTGTGTAGGGTGTGCTGTGTGTGTGTTTGTGTGTGTGCTGTGTGTGTGTGTGTTATAGCGTGTGTAGGGTGTGCTGTGTGTGTGTGTGTGTGTGTGTGTGTAGGATGTGCTGTGTGTGTGTGTGTGTTATAGCATGTGTAGGGTGTGCTGTATGTGTGTGTGTGTGTGTGTGTGTGTGTGTGTGTGTGTGTGTTATAGCGTGTGTAGGTTGTGCTGTGTGTGTCGGGTGTACTGTGTGTGTGTGTGTGTGTGTTATAGTGTGTGTAGGGTGTGCTGTGTGTGTCGGGTGTGCTGTGTGTGTGTGTCATAGTGTGTGTAGGGTGTGCTGTGTGTGTGTATGTGTGTGTGTGTGTTATAGCGTGTGTAGGGTGTGCTGTGTGTTTGTGTGTGTGTGTGTGTGTCATAGTGTGTGTAGGGTGTGCTGTATGTGTGTGTGTTATAGTGTGTGTAGGGTGTGCTGTGTGTGTGTGTGTGTGTGTTATAGCGTGTGTAGGGTGTGCTGTGTGTTTGTGTGTGTGTGTGTGTGTGTCATAGTGTGTGTAGGGTGTGCTGTATGTGTGTGTGTTATAGCGTGTGTAGGGCGTGCTGTGTATGTGTGTGTTATAGCGTGTGTAGGGTGTGTGTGTGTGTGTGTGTGTGTGTGTCATAGTGTGTGTAGGGTGTGCTGTATGTGTGTGTGTGTGTGTGTGTTTGTGTTATAGCGTGTGTAGGGTGTGCTGTGTGTGTCGGGTGTGCTGTGTGTGTGTGTGTGTTATAGCGTGCGTAGGGTGTGCTGTGTGTTTGTCTGTGTGTGTGTGTGTGTGTGTCATAGTGTGTGTAGGGTGTGCTGTATGTGTGTGTGTTATAGCGTGTGTAGGGTGTGCTATGTGTGTGTGTGTTATAGCGTGTGTAGGGTGTGTGTGTGTGTGTAGGGTGTGCTGTGTGTGTGTTATAGTGTGTGTAGGAAATGTGTGTGTTATAGCATTTGTAGGGTGTGTGTGTGTGTGTGTGTGTGTGTGTGTGTGTGTGTGTGTGTGTGTGTGTGTGTGTGTGTGTGTGTGTGTGTGTGTGTGTGTGTGTGTGTGTGTGTGTGTGTGTGTGTGTGTGTGTGTTTTACCCACACAACCCGTCAAGATGTTCTGATTGCCTCAATGGAGTCTTGACCTCCGACTTGTTTTAGTTCTTGGTCCCTATGAATGCCTTACATGCCCCTGATGACGTATGTTTTCAAAGGCTTAGGTTATAAGTATCATATGTCACTAAGGCGTCTGGACTCTGATCGCTGTGGTATGACATTCCTCCACTAAACGTAGCAACAGATGTTCCCTGAAACAACAATGTTGCTGTAAAAGGACCCACACACACGTTTACCGTAACAGAGATGCCAGATAATGACGCAAATTTGCCAAACGTCAAACATCTCAGCAGGTGTGGACACAGATGTGGATCATCTGTGTCGGGGATTGCATAGGTGTGTCTGGGAGGGGTTTTATGTGCATTAGTGAAGCTTAGGACTGAAGAATAACATAGAGGCAATGACTGACCCATTTACCTGCAACAGAAGGAGAGGAAAAAACTCTGACGAACTGCGCAAATATTTTAGGGAGCATTCCATACATCATATTTTCCACTGTGCCGTCTTGGGCCATCAGTGTTCCTCATGGACATTATTTCCCCCTTCACCCAGTCGGACATGAGATTCTACCTGCAAGTCACATGATACAGCTCAACCAATAGACTAGTGTTAAAGGTTTAGAGGTCATCTGATTTGCCCAAACATTGATGCTGAAAATGTGCATAGTATATCGTTTAACTTTCACTCATGAAATTGTAACAAATTCCTTTACAGTGACAGCATGAACCCTGTTACTTGAATATGTTGTGTTTAAACGATGGTTTGACAGAGGACATAATTGATATTTTGGGGTTTAAGACCACACATTCATCAATAGTTTCTATCGATTCATCGATAATCATACTGCATATTCCCAAATTGCCATAATCCCCTTGCTATTTGGATGTTGACCTGAAAGGGAACCGTAGGAGCTCATAATAAGCCAGTCCATTCCAGGCATCAGCAGATGAAAACGGCTTTGGAAAAGAAGACGGAAAAAAACAAAATCATTTTATTTTTCCATTCTTCAAAATCTCAACCTGGTCCAAGTGGGGAAACTTACAAACTGTGACTTGGGTGATCTGCAAAATACCATCCGCTTCTGGCTTCGGCAGCAACTGTTTCCACCTCATCATAGACCTACAGGCAAACAGACACCAAAATAAAACAAAGACAAAAATACATTACCCTATATTGCTAACATTTTGATTCAATATTGAGTCTTGTTTTGGCCTTGACGGTTAAGGTCGTTTGATTCGTTTGTGGAATGTTTTTCCACTCAACTCAAGGTGATTCTTCTCCACAGTCACAGAGGATGAGTTTATAAATCAGTTAATGGATGAGAGAGGCTGAACAGCCAGAAGGAGACAGACACACGCACACAGGTCTAGACGCAGATCAGATCAGTACCCTGAGTGTGTGAGTGTGTGTGTGTGTGTGTGTGTGTGTGTGTGTGTGTGTGTGTGTGTGTGTGTGTGTGTGTGTGTGTGTGTGTGTGTGTGTGTGTGTGTGTGTGTGTGTGTGTGTGTGTGCGTGCGTGTGTGTTTGAGCACTTCATTTGACGTCCACCCTCCCCATGCCCTGTATGTGTGTTTTTGTGTGTGTGCGAGTGTGTGTGATGGTGTATGTGTGTGTGTGTGTGTTTGAGTGCTCCATTTGACCTCGCCCCTGCCCTGAATGTGTGTGTGTATGTATATGTGTGTGTGTGCTGTGCATGTGTGCGTGAGTGAAGTTTTCCGGCTGCGTGGCTCTGGTTGGCAGGTGGGCCTGATGAGGTGGTGAAAGGCTATAAAATGGAGGATGGGAACGACCAATCGGTGATTACTAAAGCAGAACGACTACAACGTGTCTGACCTACATGGTTCTGAACTCAGCCACTGAAATATCACATTTTCCCCTTTCAGGAAGGGAGAGGGAGAGCGGCAAATACCAGATCATCTGCAGTCACCATAGGGTTAGGGGTCAGGGTCAAGGATAGCTCCAGACAGTGTCTGACAGGTAGATGGCTATCTTGAACTAAACCAGGAAACATTCCACTACAGGATATCTGGACAGCATGGAGAAGGCCTGGAGACAGTGAACACAGGAAATGTATTAAGAATGGAAATGAGATATGTTATGGAAACAGTTATCTTATCATACATCATTTATCTTTCCCGGAGTATGGGGATCATTGACTAGACTAAAACGGACAAAAAATGGACTAAAACTGGTTCTCAGAATCAAATCAAAGGCACCTGTCTCACTTCAGAGGTCTCGTAGCATTTTAGAGTACTTTTGCCATTTTTGTTGGTACATACAGTATTTAGTCCATCCCCTGCATTTTTGCCCTCCCTCTCTCCCTCCCTCCCTCCCCCTTTCCCCTCCCCCTTTTATCACTCTATCTTCTCTCCCTCCTCCCTCTTTCTCTGGCCACCTATTCTGTGCCCAGTACAGAGGGACAGAGGTGGTATTGTGCTGTACAGAGAGAGTTTCCTCTGACGTCCCCCTGAAGTTCTCCCGAGGCTTGGGCATAGCTTTTACAGCAAAGACATAGTTATGTAAGCCGAGCTCAGACAATGCCCCCCTGTACTCACTGTTCTGTCTCTTCCTGTGTCTTCAACACTGATTACACTCAGGCTATAGGGGCAGGGAGAATGGAGGGACGAGATGGGAGGGAGGTGGAAGAAGGTAGGCGGAGGTGGATGAGGTGGAAGGAGGTGGAAAAGGTGGAAGGAGGTGGAAGGAAGAGGAAAAAGGTAGAAGGTAGAAAAAGGTGGGAAAAGGTGGAAGGAGGTTGGGAAAGGAGGAAAAAGGTGAAAGGAGGAAAATGTGGAAAAATGTGAGAGAAGGTAGAAGGTGGAAAGAGGTGGAAGGAGGTGGAAGAATTTGGGAAAATGTAGAAAAAGAAGGAAAAGGTGAAAAATTATGAAAAAGGTGGAAAAGGAGGTAAAAGAAGGAGGAAAAGGTGGAAGGAGGTGGAAAAAGGTGGGAGGTTGAAAAAGGTGGAAGGAGGAAAAGGTAGAAAAAGTTAGGAGGTGGGAAAAGGTGTAAGGAGGCGACAGGTAGTCTAGCGATTAAGAACGGTGGGCCAGTAACCGAAAGGTTGCTGGTTTGAATCCCTGAGGTAACTATGTGAAAAATATATTGATGTGCAAGGCACTTAACCCTATTTTTTCCTGTATGTCGCTCTGGATCTGCTAAATTACGTAAATGTAATGTCATGTAAATGGTAGGTGGAAAAGGTGGAAGTAAGAACAATAGTTGGAGAGGTTGAAGGATGATGCTCTACATTGACCTCTGGACATGGCATATGTCCATTTCCTGGAACATTCAGCCCTCAGATGAACCCTGACACACCTGTCTATGGCTGGTTTACTATACAGGACAAAGACAAAGAAAGTAGGTCAGTATGATCCAAAAATATTATTACACTTGAATCTACATTTTTATAACTACAGCCATTTTGTGATCTGACTAAATGCATAGTCTTTGATGTCTAAAGGAAATGAACCAGACATTCTTTTTCTGATTTTGTTCTGAATCTAGGTGTTTTTCTTGTTTATAACCCCTGAATTATAATATTTAAAGGCAAGTAGACTGTCTAACCATAACACATATCTGTCGTAATGGATATTGGTGAATGAAGCCTGTGAATATGACGGTGTGTAGGGACTTCCTGTTTGAATAGCCCTGCCCCCTCTGGCCGAGGCCTCGTTCCTGTCTCGTGTGACGGCATGTGGGATGGAACCTCAGGGCCAGAGGGCTGGAGCTCCTAGAAACACACACATACACACATTCATGAACACACTTCGCATTCCAGCGGCCTGGTTCTGGCAGAACCGTGCAGGATGACTGACTGCTGACAGTCTGGACCCAGACATAAACACCCAGGCACACGTTTAGTCACATGCGTACGCTCACACACACACATGTGCATGCACACACACACGCACGCACACACACTGTGCCCAATGGCTGTAAACATTGATGGATGAGTCTGCAGTTGAAAGGCGTTTTTATGATGCTGCCCTACTACTGTATACCAGCACGTGTTTGTGATGGGTTACTGTACATGTTGCCAAAATGCCATGTTTGGGGACGTGATCATAGTAGGCGTGTTTCCACACGTGTTGGATGTATTCGCCAAAGATGCACGTGTTCGTGACGGGTTTTGGGGATTGGTACAGTAGAAATGAATGGAGATTGTGTGAGAGAGGGATGAGAGCAGAAGACTCTTGAATACTGGACTTGTGGGACACCCCTCTTTTCTAATTTTCCTCATACCTCCATTTTTGCAAGAGACTCTTACATCACCTTTAAGCACCTTACAACTTTGGGCTAAATGAAGAGAGCAGTAACGAGTGGTAGAGTGAGGGAAATGAAAGGGAGGAAAAAGGAAGGAGAGAAAGAAAGAAAGAAAGAAAGAAAGAAAGAAAGAAAGAAAGAAAGAAAGAAAGAAAGAAAGAAAGAAAGAAAGAAAGAAAGAAAGAAAAGAGTGTACAATGAAAAATCAGCAAGGGCCTTAGGGATGGAAAAGACTGCCATTGCAGAAAAAAACTAATGGAAAAATAGAAAGAATGAAAGGGGGGATGAGAGAGAGAGAGAGAGAAAACAAAAGAAAACGAAAGAGAGAAAAAGAAAGGGCCAGAGAGACCGAAGAGAGAGCGAGAGTGGGTGTGACGCCAAGTGAAAGAGAAAGGGGGTGTGTCCGCCTCCGTCTGTCCCCTCCCTCTGTAGGTATAGATGCTACAGGCTGGTCTCCCTGCATCCCAGAGCACAGCACAGAGCCCCAGAGCATCAAGCCCTTCAGCCTCAGACACAGCCTCAGCCAGAGCCTGTCCAGTGTGCTGCACTAGTCCTGAGACCCACCAGCTCAGTGAAGTAGTCCAGCCACCAGAGTCAGCATAACTCACACATAACTAGGATAATTACTTTACTATCCTAGTTCTACTATCCTAGTTCTACTATCCTAGTTCTAATGTTCTAGTTCTACTGTTCTAGTCATGTACAAGGCTCAGTCTGTGAACTAGTCCAGAGCTGGTTGATATTTACTCTGTGAAAGTTCTCCAGTACTGTAGTCCAGTAGCTCACCTTAGTCCTCCTCTTAGTCCTGGACTGAGATTATTAAGTCTTCAGTCAACTGCATCTAGTGAGAGCCACCAGCCAGTCCTTTGTACCTGAGACCGCTGCAGATCACCTACCACCATGCAGCTCTCACACACCTTCCTCGTCTTCCTCTTCCTCCTTTTCATCGTTGGGATTGCACTGGCCGGCTCATCCACGGCTCGGAGAAGCAGAGGTAAGTGACATCTGTATCACCATCATTGCCATGTAAAACCTTTACAGTCAACTTTACAGTCAATGTTAATGGAATTGCTTGGCTTGTATAAACTGAAAAAGACTTGAATTAGAACTGAAGAACTCCAATGCAGAGCTTGCAGTTATACAATATGCACGTATCAGGGGTCGACTTTACATCACATAGCATGAATATATGTTGTTATGGGAATTCTGGCATGCAAATTATAGGCTATTGAGTTTTACAAAGAAAGTTAGCCTCAGATTGTATAAATTAAATGTGAATGAAATGCATGTGGACATGCAGTTGAATTAAATGTGGCCACCCATTGCACATTATATTATTGCAATGCATTTGATGATGGTGACTGCTCAGGTTTATGAAGAATTGTTGGACCAAACTATACAGTATTGGTGGCTGGTATCTTATCACAATCAGACACAGTTAAATCGTAGTAGACAGCTTCGATGAATCCTGTAGTGATTATGGGTTCAGATAATATTGCTAGACATTATTGCAGTGTTGGATCTGAAACTGGCATGTGACTGATATTAAAATCCTTCCGCTGAAACTATGCCCAATGCTATGAAACTGCTTGCTCCATTACATGGTCCAAACCAAGGTGACGATTTCATTTTCATGCTATGTGGTTGTGGTAGAGGACTCTGCATACTATGCAGCATGATGAATGTTACGCAATTGTTATTATATGTTGGATGGTATGTCCTGCAGATGTTGCCGTGACAACCACAGGTGGCCGTTGCCTTGTCAGACATTGCCAGGAAGGCCAATGATTCTGATGTCTAGAAGCATGCACCTCAGTTCCTCATAAAGTTGGTCCTATTGTGCCACAATGTAAAATACACTACACTACTGTAGGTCTACTGTACATCATGCTGAAAATGGATGAACTGTCTTTAGTTGACCTGGAGCAAGGTGTTCCAATTCACAACAGACCATGTCCATAATTGTGCTTGTGCTGTTTTTATGAGCCACGTGAGTTTGTCCCATTTCTATGAAACAAGGTGGGCAGGCGAGGATGAGAGAGGTTAACTGCTGCCAGAGTAGTATATAATGTAGTATATAATGTCGAGATGCTCATGTCTCCGTCCTAACAATGGTAGTCGTTGTCCTAAAGGCAGAAAGGCAGCCGACAAGCTTAGGTCTGCATATAAAGCCCATAGAAATACATTGGGCTTATTTTGGACAGATTTTGACGTTAGTGAAACCTCTCGCTCTGCCTCTTCCTCTCTGCTGCCTCTAATAGTGTTTAGTTTGCACTAATGAAAGTGTTTCCAGGTTACAGGTCAGGGTTGTTGGTAGTTTGGCCCTTGTTAGAATGTGCCATGCGCTTGTCCAGAAGTGTGCCAGGTGCTTGTCTCACCTTTGAGACAGAAAATGTGTTTTTATTGCAGTTGAACTATTTTAAATTCAAGTGAAATAGATAGAACAGTAGACATTACAAAGAAATAGAGGCATTTCAAATGTCATATTATGGCTGTACAGTGTTGTAATGATATGCAAATAGTTAAAGTACAAAATGGAAAATAAATCAACATGAATATGGGTTGTATTTACAATGGTGTTTGTTCTTCACTGGTTGCAAATCTTGCTGCTGTGATGGCACACTATGCTATTTCACCCAGTAGATATGGGAGTTTAGCTACATTTGATTTGTTTTCAAATTATTTGTGGGTCTCTTTCTATATCTGTCTGTTTGTCTGTCTGCCTGCCTGCCTGCCTGCCTGCCTGCCTGCCTGCCTGCCTGCCTGCCTGCCTGCCTGCCTGCCTGCCTCCCTCCCTCCCTCCCTCCCTCCCTCCCTCCCTCCCTCCCTCCCTCCACAGTGCCGCCACACTGTTTTCTGTAAATTAAAGTTGGGCACTTTGAAAACTTTGATGCTAATAAAGCTGATTTTAAGTGAGTGAGACTACAGAGGAGAGTCGGTTAGAAGGGCAAGCACTGTGGAAAAACTGTGACATTGGCTTACAGACAGTTCCACAGTGTGTTGTTAGCTGAAGTTGGCTTATAGACAATAACATTGAGATTGGATGAACGAGTGTAACGTGAGTTTGCTTTGGAGGTCTGTCAGAGGTGGGTGTGGCTCTTCATTTTGACATGTGTTCCCTGTCCCTAGTTGGAATATGTTACGTCAAGTTATCTCTGGCTGAAGTGACCTCAAATACAGACTCTGGATCAGTTTGTTGATGTGCTTTATACTTCTTTGTGCATTTTGGGTGTATGTGCTCTAACAGCCTGAGAGAGGTTTAGAAAGATGGAGGGATGATTAGAGAACAATGGAGTGCCGGAGAGATGAAGGGAGGGAGAGTTGGTGAAAGGGAGAAATTGAGTTTTGTTACCAGAGAAAAGAAAACAACTGTAGTTGAGCCATATGTGGGAGATATAGTATGAGATCAGGGGGACCAGTGCAGGGGATAGCGTGGGAGCCTTAGCCCAGGCACGGCTTGCTCCAGCTGGGCTGTGAGGTAAAGCTCCCCCTGAGAACCCGAAGCATGGCTGGGCTGGCCCATGGCCGAGGGTGTGGTGTAGTGGTGTGGAGCCCACTATAGCGTATCAAATCCCCTCTCCCCCATCCCCCATTGGAATTTTGTGACAGGTGAGGTCTGCTTGTCATTTCTTACCACCTTCAAGCTGTTTCTGTTTTTCTCAAAGTTGACTCTTTTTGTTTGGAGACAGAACCATTCCAAACACTTTTTCTTCTAGTTGGACAAGAGAGATTTTTTACACTTCATTGAATTAAATGAAGCCGACTCTGTTACCAAGAGTCGTAAAACTTGTCTTTGCTGGCCGTGGGAAGCCAAGTCCCTTTGCACCTCTCCACCTTCTCATTCCCAGGATGGAAACACAAGAACTAAACACCTGCAGAGCTGCGTAAAGTCAACTAGAGCCACAAAGCCGAACGCACACAAAACCTACCTAGCAGTGTGTGAATGTGTGTTTTATGTACTTTATGTGCATACAGCGGGATAATATTAATCAATGTCCTTTCAAAGAGGGGAATGAATAGAGGAATGATAGGACACGAGAGAAGAGAAATTGAAAGACGGAGGGCCGAAAACAAGCTGCCAAGAGGATCTAGTTTGGGTGTGCAAAAGAGCAAGACTTAAATCAACAATGTGACAATGCTGATTCCAAAGCTACACACACACACACACACACGCACAAACACCCGCGGAGTGGGTGTTTGTGAATTTTCATAGCAGCGAGAGCACTGAGCTCACCCTCTGACAGGCCTAATGACCACCTCCCTCTCCAAGAGGACCATCCATCACCAGGGATGAGCCAAGATGGCCGTCGTGAAGTCCAGTCGCCTCCAGTCAATGTTTCCGCTCAGTGTCTCCTGTCCAAGGGAGCTTCTGCAATCCCAAGAGGAATAGTGGGATCAGAGCGGAAGTATTTATTGTATCTTTTAAGTGTGCTGGCTGTGTTTTCATAGTTTGGCTGATCCTTTGGTCCACTTTTTGTGGTGATTCACATGTATGAATTTGAGCTTGCATCTCTTGAGCAATGCAGGATTTCCGTTTAGGATTGTTAAAGTTTAAAGGGCCAATCTGCAGTTGCTACATCCATGTTCGTGCTTAAATTAATGATAAATACCCATAGATTCTTTAAGAATCTACCTTATAAATGCTTCATGAGCTTAGTTCGACTGTCGCACCCCATCACAACCAAAAATGTAAACTTGATTTACTCCAATGTTTGTATACAAAATAAATGCAAACAAACATTTGATATTATGTATGGTCAGTCCTTGCATCCATAGCTCTATGATTTTGAATGGTTGCATTTCTCCATTCCCATCCCTAAGGGAAACATTGCCCCTTTAGGTACAGCTAGGTGCTTTTCTCTGATATTTTCATGAAGTGTGATAATGAATAAAGCTGCTGTAGCAAACCTTATGACATGGTGACGGGCAGAGTTCTCCTCAATAAAAACACAACATCTCACTGATCCTCCCTCTTAGCAACCACTCAGACAAACCCTGCAGCTATTTGGAAAATGTGCATTGGCTATCACCTTCCAATAACATCCAGTTGACATTTATGAAAGGCCTTATGATTTATTTATCCATTGCATAATACAACAATCAGCATTGCTGCTGAGATCTGGAACATAGTGTGTCCTAGACAACATGAAGTACACCGTACACACTGTGTCCTTATCACAACATATGCACAACATCTTCATTTACATTTAATTACTATGGTAGCACATGTGAGTAATATGTTGTTGCTATAGGTGCAAACTTCTCACCCGGTGCAAACGCTTAGTAATTTAATTATGGGCCTTGGTTGTCAGAGGTATCCCTTGTCTTTGTGGTTCATCAGTGCAAGGTCATAGAGTCAGTTGATACATGGCATTTAGCGGAAGTATTTATTCTTTACAAACAACAGGCTAACTAGAGGTGTGCTGGCTTCTGCCCTCAGTACAGCCCTAGGTGCGTGTGTGCGTGTGTGCGTGCGCGCACAATGCCGGAGGTGATGATCAGGTGGTTCTGGACTTTCATTTGGTCGTCAAGCTCTAGGTCAGTTGTGACCGTGACAAGGCTTTGGTCAGTTTGAACATTCTGTGTCGTTGGAGATTTCATCTGTCATTCCTAATCATCTCTGCCTCGTATCCAAGACGATACCAAAATCCTCTTCTTCCCTTAGACATCTGTGTTATGGTTGGCTAATATTCCAATTTCTTGTTATCTATTCTGGTGGCTTGGTTGTGAACGGTTTCCCTTTGATGTAGATTGATGATTGGGGTTATGACACTGTCTATTTATAAACTTCCAGTCATGTTAGACTGGAAATACAGATAAGTCCCTGTTGTAGAACGGCCAAACTGTTGGGATTTGGACCAGGTTGTTAGGGGACTGAGCCAATGTTTGCTTGTTTTGGAGTTGGAGAAACGCAGCCAGAAATTTCCTGATGTTTCATACACTGGAAAGCCCTCTCATTGGAGCCAGAGCTAGAGCCAATCCCCCATTGTTTCATCAGAAATATAGAGGGAGAAACAAAACAAATGCAGTCTTGATAGGAAACACACAGTTGGCAAAGACTGAGGCTATTCATCAAAGCATGGTTTCCCCTCATTTCTCCCCAACCTCTTTGTCTCTGGCGTCCGCTGGCAGTACGTGCACATTTATTTTTCAAAAGCACGTTCCACAATTTGCATTTTACTCTTTAGTTTGCCCCTAGATATCTCACTGCAGTTCGCTGAATGCACATGCTGTACAGTGAGGTAAAATGTCTGAGAATTCTGCTCTCAGACCACTTACTGTGTATTTGCCACTCTCTCATACACCTTTGCTTTACTTCTCTCTGTTTTTGTGTTTATCTTCACGTGTTAATGAGGCAGACACTTTAAATCCTTCCCTAAACTCTCATACCAAACACAGTCCTGGCCAAAGGTCTCTCACTCTGCTGTTTACACTACCAGTAAACACCAATGAAACCAGTTTTCTGCCTCTGCACTGCACTTTTCTCTGTAGTCTAGTTTGGGTCTTTGTCTCTCTATGGTTTCTGTCCCTGTGTAACCTGTTTCTCTGAGCTCCTTGGGTAGGGCATGTGGTCTTGGGGGTTCAAACGCTGTTGATTTTGGCAGGATATGTCAACATATTTGGCAGCAGACCGTCTGTGTGTGTGTGTGTGTGTGGTGTGTGTGTGTGTGTGTGTGTGTGTGTGTGTGTGTGTGTGTGTGTGTGTGCGCGCAATCGATTACTGAGTTGTATCGTTAAACACATTAGGGCGGTATTATAAACACAATCCCTCTGTTTGTTAATTGGCTTAATTAGCTTTGAGCTAAACTACTTCTATGATCTCTTCGAGGCAAATAACACTGAAACATGCATGAGAGCACCAGCTGTTCCGGACGACTCTGTGATCAAGCTCTCCGCAGCCGATATGAGTAAGACATTTAAACAGGTCAACATTCGAATTACCAGGACATGTACTGCAAGGATGAGCTGACCAATTGGCAAGTGTCTTCACTGACATTTTCAACCTCTCCCTGTCCAAGTCTGTAATACTAACTTGTTTAAAGCAGACCACCATAGTCCCTGTGCCCAAGAACACTAAGGTAACCTGCATAAATGACTACTGACCTGTAGTACTCAAGTCTGTAGCCATGAAGCGCTTTGAAAGGCTGGTCATTGCTCACATCAGTTCCAAGTCTAGGTCCAAGAGGCTTCTAAACAGCTTCTACCCCCAAGCCATAAGACTCCTGAACATCTAATCAAATGGCTACCCAGACTATTAGCATTGCCCCCCCCACCCCCTATTTTACACCGCTGCTACTCTCTGTTATTATCTCTGCCTAGTCACTTTAATAACTCACCTACATATATTACCTCAACTAACTGGTGCCCCGTCTCATTGACTCTGTACCGGTACCCCCCTGTATATAGTCTCGCTATTGTTATTTTACTGCTGCTCTTTAATTACTTGTTACTTTTATTTCTTATTCTTATTCATATTTTTTTTAACTGCAATGTTGCTTTGGGGCTTTAAGTAAGCATTTCACTGTAAGGTCTACACCTGTTGTATTCGGCGCATGTGACTAATACAATTTGATTGATTTGTTTCCGTTGTCTATGTAAACGAAACCAGTCTTGAGACTATTATTGTTCCAATTCAAAGCAGCCTCTGTCTGTGTGTGTAGAGAAAGAGGAAAGGCATTCATTGTGCCCAATGTGTGTGTGTGCCCTCCATTCCGACCTTACTGAACACTCTCCTCTCCCACAGTGAGACGTCAGAACATGAAGGTGAGGATCAACGCTACAGGCGACACCATCGTGATGAAGTTTGTACGTCCCAACGCTGACACCAAGCTGGAGGGCTACATCCTGGGCTACGGCAGCAGCATGTTCTCTAAACAGTTTATCCAACTCCCAGAGAACGGACTGCCCTACGAGACAGAGATCGGTGAGGCGTGTGTGTTTTGTGTGTTATGTATGATTGCATGATCATTCCCCATAGCATTGACAGTATAATCGAAATGTGAATGATGCCATGTAGGTTTTCCAAAGGAATACAAAGATTTGAGCCTTTGAGGCTTACAGACCAGCAACTATAGAGTGGTCTCGCACACAGAAAGTATGTGTGTTAAGTTGACGGTTTAGTCATGGTTTGATTAATGTCATCACCGACAGAGAACACATCTGTGCAGACCAACACCCCTCCAACACACACACACCTACACACCAGTGGAGGCTGCTGAGGGGAGGACGGCTCGGAATAATGGCTGGAACAGAGCAAATGGAATGCCATGTGTTTGATGTATTTGATACCATTCCACCTATTCCACTCCAGCCATTACCACGAGCCCATCCTCTCAAATGAAGGTGCCAGCTACCTCCTGTGTTACACACATGTAGATGCACACACACACACACACACACACACACACACACCTCACTCTCAGTGTAATGTCAAAGACAGCTTGCCCTATTCATTTCTGGAATGTTCGGTCAGGTCACATTTGAGAACGTCCAAACTCAACCCTATTGAGGGCCTCCTGAAACACGATCAAATTCAGAGACAATAATTAACAATCTTCTGTGATCAAGGCTATTCCCTGACTCTATTCCAGATGCCGAGCCCAAGTACCTGATCGCTGTCCAGCCCATCCCAGTCAATGATGTGAAGAAACAGTGCACAGGTACCACACATGCACCAACTCCAAGTGTTACCAGTAATAATGTGATAAATGATTGACTCTTTTCTCATTTATGCCCATTCCTTTCAATCTGACGAGGTTTACCTTTGAACTGACCCCTGTGACTCCACAGGCAACGTGAACCTGGAGAAGCCCCTCCACCTGGTGATTGGGTCCGTGACCCCCACCTCCGTGCTGCTGTCCTGGGGAACCCTCCTCAAGACGCCCTACGAGGGGAACATCATGAACGACTGCCTGGAGGACGGGTGAGTTAGCGCATGCACGCACAGGCATGCTCAGCAGAGTGAGCCAGTACAGGTACACAGCCCACATCTCAACCTACCTACAGGGGTTCCGGTGCTAGTTCGTCATGCTCTGACACCATAGTAGGAAGATTATTTTCACAGCTTGAGAAAAACAAAGCTGTATTTCACTCAAACTCACCCTCATATTATATACAACAGACAGCTTTAAACATGTGGTCAAACTGCAACACATCGTCTGCCAGTCTTTCTGGTTACTGAGTGGAGGTGGAAGGCGAGGGCACAGGTGTTTAGTAGTGGTTGGAGTGATCCTCATCCTACACATCAACTCATTGACACATTCTTCTCTACTTTTCTAAACTTCAACTGGAAAAGACATTGGAAAGCTTGACCTCACCCTACTCTGCTCCCAGTCCCTGCTGGCTTTTTAAACTCTCTAATGTCAGTTATGGCTGTCACTGCCCTGTGTCCCTGGCCTGCACAACACTTCTCAACCAGGATACCAGAACTTACAGCTTTGCTTTCATGGCAGTCACTGACACAAAATGGTGGACAGACTCTCACAGTTTTATAACAAGCCATTGTTTTAACTTACAAATCAATCCTAGGAAACTGTGCCATCATAACGCTTTACCATCCATGTTACCACACCATTTCTAACATTTATATTCCATTCTATGTTTGTTGACACTTGTCACTACAGCATACACAATGTTCTAATACTGCTGATGAAAATGTGTGATAATGAACAATGTTGTGTTCTATCTGGGTTGACGCAGGAACTACACGGTGCGCTACCGTGAGAGGAACCGGAAGTGGACCTACCAGACGTGCCCCGCAAGCGACACGGTCATTGACAGCCTTAAGCCCAACACGGCCTATGAGTTTGGTGTCCGACCCAACAACAAGGAACGCAGCGGAGTATGGAGCAAGCCAGTCATCCACAACACCAACATGAGCGGTACGTACCTAAACCCTTCCCCTCTTTCCTTCCATAGTTCAAATCATTCCCCCTTTAAATGCCCAAAATTGATGCAGCATTGACTCTGTTAGCATCTCACACAGATCACATGTTTTATATTTACTGTACAGTATATTCCTTATGGTCCAATACTAGTAACATATATTCTATTAGTTCCAGTTATTCATTAGTATTGTGTTGTGTTTTCCAGGGAAGGCCATGCAGAAACCCTACAAACCAAGGACACCTCTGAAGCCTGTGGTAAGTGCTGCACACATTGCTCTTTTTATGTAGTGTGCTCTAGTCATTATGTAGTGTGATCTAGTCATTATGTAGTGTGATCTAGTCATTATGTAGTGTGCTCTAGTCATTATGTAGTGTGCTCTAGTCATTATGTAGTGTGATCTAGTCATTATGTAGTGTGATCTCATTATGTAGTGTGATCTATGTAGTGTGCTCTAGTCATTATGTAGTGTGCTCTAGTCATTATGTAGTGTGCTCTAGTCTAGTCATTATTATGTAGTGTGCTCTAGTCATTATGTAGTGTGCTCTAGTCATTATGTAGTGTGCTCTAGTCTCATTATGTAGTGTGCTCTAGTCATAGTGTGATCTAGTGTAGTGTGCTCTAGTATGTAGTGTGATCTAGTCATTATGTAGTGTGCTCTAGTCATTATGTAGTGTGATCTAGTCATTATGTAGTGTGATCTAGTCATTATGTAGTGTGCTCTAGTATGTAGTGTGATCTATCATTATGTAGTGTGATCTAGTCATTATGTAGTGTGATCTAGTCATTATGTGTAGTGTGCTCTAGTCTTATGTAGTGTGCTCTAGTCATTATGTAGTGTGATCTAGTCATTAGTGTAGTGTGCTCTAGTCATTATGTAGTGTGCTCTAGTCATTATGTAGTGTGCTCATTATGTAGTGTGCTCTAGTCATTAGTGTAGTGTGCTCTAGTCAGTATGTAGTGTGCTCTAGTCATTATGTAGTGTGCTCTAGTCATTATGTAGTGTGCTCTAGTCATTATGTAGTGTGCTCTAGTCATTATGTAGTGTGCTCTAGTCATTATGTAGTGTGCTCTAGTCATTATGTAGTGTGCTCTAGTCATTATGTAGTGTGATCTAGTCATTATGTAGTGTGCTCTAGTCATTATGTAGTGTGCTCTAGTCATTATGTAGTGTGCTCTAGTCATTATGTAGTGTGCTCTAGTCATTATGTAGTGTGCTCTAGTCATTATGTAGTGTGCTCTAGTCATTATGTAGTGTGCTCTAGTCATTATGTAGTGTGATCTATGTAGTGTGCTCTAGTTTATGTAGTGTGCTCTATCATTATGTAGTGTGCTCTAGTCATTATGTAGTGTGATCTAGTATGTAGTGTGCTCTAGTCATTATGTAGTGTGATCTCTATGTAGTGTGATCTAGTCATTATGTAGTGTGATCATTATGTAGTGTGATCTAGTCATTATGTAGTGTGATCTCTAGTCATTATGTAGTGTGATCTAGTCATTATGTAGTGTGATCTAGTCATTATGTAGTGTGCTCTAGTCATTAGTGTAGTGATCTAGTCATTATGTAGTGTGATCTAGTCATTATGTAGTGTGCTAGTCATTATGTAGTGTGATCTAGTCATTATGTAGTGTGATCTATTATGTAGTGTGCTCTAGTCTAGTCATTATGTAGTGTGCTCTAGTCATTATGTAGTGTGCTCTAGTCATTATGTAGTGTGCTCTAGTCATTATGTAGTGTGCTCTAGTCATTATGTAGTGTGCTCTAGTCATTATGTAGTGTGATCTAGTCATTATGTAGTGTGCTCTAGTCATTATGTAGTGTGCTCTAGTCATTATGTAGTGTGATCTAGTCATTATGTAGTGTGCTCTAGTCATTATGTAGTGTGATCTAGTCATTATGTAGTGTGCTCTAGTCATTATGTAGTGTGCTCTAGTCATTATGTAGTGTGATCTAGTCATTATGTAGTGTGATCTAGTCATTATGTAGTGTGCTCTAGTCATTATGTAGTGTGCTCTAGTCATTATGTAGTGTGATCTAGTCATTATGTAGTGTGCATCATTATGTAGTGTGCTCTAGTCATTATGTAGTGTGCTCTAGTCATTATGTAGTGTGCTCTAGTCATTATGTAGTGTGCTCTAGTCATTATGTAGTGTGCTCTAGTCATTATGTAGTGTGATCTATGTAGTGTGCATTTATGTAGTGTGCTCTAGTCATTATGTAGTGTGCTCTAGTCATTATGTAGTGTGCTCTAGTCATTATGTAGTGTGATCTAGTCATTATGTAGTGTGATCTAGTCATTATGTAGTGTGCTCTAGTCATTATGTAGTGTGATCTAGTCATTATGTAGTGTGCTCTAGTCATTATGTAGTGTGCTCTAGTCATTATGTAGTGTGCTCTAGTCATTATGTAGTGTGCTCTAGTCATTATGTAGTGTGATCTAGTCATTATGTAGTGTGCATTTATGTAGTGTGCTCTAGTCATTATGTAGTGTGATCTAGTCATTATGTAGTGTGCTCTAGTCATTATGTAGTGTGCTCTAGTCATTATGTAGTGTGCTCTAGTCATTATGTAGTGTGCTCTAGTCATTATGTAGTGTGCTCTAGTCATTATGTAGTGTGCTCTAGTCATTATGTAGTGTGCTCTAGTCATTATGTAGTGTGATCTAGTGTGTGTGCTCTAGTCATTATGTAGTGTGCTCTAGTAGTGTGCATCATTATGTAGTGTGCTCTATGTAGTGTGCTCTAGTCATGTAGTGTGATCTAGTGTGTAGTGTGCTCTAGTATGTAATTTGTGTAGTGTGCTCAAATGTGTATGTAGTGTGCTCTAGTCTCTAGTTATGTAGTGTGCTCTAGTCATTATGTAGTGTGCTCTAGTCATTATGTAGTGTGCTCTAGTCATTATGTAGTGTGCTCTAGTCATTATGTAGTGTGATCTAGTCATTATGTAGTGTGCTCTAGTCATTATGTAGTGTGCTCTAGTCATTATGTAGTGTGCTCTAGTCATTATGTAGTGTGCTCTAGTCATTATGTAGTGTGCTCTAGTCATTATGTAGTGTGCTCTAGTCATTATGTAGTGTGCTCTAGTCATTATGTAGTGTGATCTAGTCATTATGTAGTGTGCTCTAGTCATTATGTAGTGTGATCTAGTCATTATGTAGTGTGCTCTAGTCATTATGTAGTGTGATCTAGTCATTATGTAGTGTGCTCTATCTAGTCATTATGTAGTGTGCTCTAGTCATTATGTAGTGTGCTCTAGTCATTATGTAGTGTGTGTGCTCTAGTCATTATGTAGTGTGATCTATTATGTAGTGTGCTCTAGTCATTATGTAGTGTGCTCTAGTCATTATGTAGTGTGCTCTAGTCATTATGTAGTGTGCTCTAGTCATTATGTAGTGTGCTCTA
Organism: Oncorhynchus clarkii lewisi; assembly: GCF_045791955.1. NCBI lineage: Eukaryota > Metazoa > Chordata > Actinopteri > Salmoniformes > Salmonidae > Oncorhynchus > Oncorhynchus clarkii. The sequence continues at coordinate 23,722,446 of NC_092168.1, read as the reverse complement.
GTCATTATGTAGTGTGCTCTAGTCATTATGTAGTGTGCTAGTCATTATGTAGTGTGATCTATTATGTAGTGTGCTCTAGTCATTATGTAGTGTGCTCTAGTCATTATGTAGTGTGCTCTAGTCATTATGTAGTGTGCTCTAGTCATTATGTAGTGTGCTCTAGTCATTATGTAGTGTGCTCTAGTCATTATGTAGTGTGCTCTAGTCATTATGTAGTGTGCTCTAGTCATTATGTAGTGTGCTCTAGTCATTATGTAGTGTGCTCTAGTATGTAGTGTTTTAGCATGTAGTGTGATCTAGTGTGTAGTGTGCTCTAGTATGTAATTTGTGTAGTGTGCTCAAATGTGTAATGTGCTCTAGTGTGTAGTGCGCTCTAGTGTGTAGTGTGCTCTAGTATGTAATTTGTGTATTGTGCTCAAATATGTAAAGTGCTCTAGTGTGTAGGGTTTAAGTATGTAGTGTGCTCTAGTGTGTAGTATGCTCAAATATGTAATGTGTGCTAGTATGTAGTGTGCTCGGGTGTGTAGTGTGCTCTAGTGTGTAGTGTTGTAGTATGTAGTGTGCTCTAGTATGTAGTGTGCTTTAGTGTGTAATGTGCTCTAGTATGTAGTGTTCTCTAGTATGCAATGTGCTCAAGTATGTAAGGTGCTCTCGCTTGTAATGTCTTCTAGTATGCAGTGTGCTCTAGTATGTAGTGTGCTCTAATACGTAAAGTGTTATAGTGTGTAGTGTGCTCTAGTATGTAATGTTCTCTCGTGTGTAATGTGCTCTAGTGTGTAATGTGCTCTAGTGTGTAGTGTTTTAGTATGTACTGTGCTCTAGTATGTAATGTGCTCTAGTGCGCAATGTGCTTTAGTGTGTAGTGTGCTCTAGTGTCTAGTGTGCTCTAGTGTGTAGTGTGCTCAGGTATGTAATGTGCTCTAGTGTGTACTGAGCTCTAGTGTGTAATGCGCTTTAGTGTGTAGTGTGCTCTAGTATGTAGTGTGCTCTAATGTGCTCTAGTATGTAATATGCTCTATTGTGTAGTGTGTGTGTGCTAGTATGTAATGTGCTCTAGTATGTAATATGCTCTAGTGTGTGGTTTTTTAGTCTGTATTGTGCTCTAGTGTGTAATGTGCTCTAGTGTGTGATGTGCTCTAGTGTGAAATGTGCTCTAGTGTGCACTGTGCTCTAGTGTGTAATGTGCTATAGTGTGTAATGTGCTCTAGTGTGTAATGTGCTCTAATGTGTAGTGTTTTAGTATGTACTGTGCTCTAGTATGTAATGTGCTCTAGTATGTAATGTGCTCTAGTGTGTACTGTGCTCTAGTATGCAATGAGCTCTAGTATGTGGTGTGCTAGTGTATGTGTTGTGGTCTAGTGATTATGTAGTGTGCCCTAGTATGCAGTGTGCCGTAATATGTAGTGTGCTCTAGTATGTAATGTGCTCTAGTGTGTAATGTGCTCTAGTGTGTAGTGTGTGCTAGTATGTAATGTGCTCTAGGGTGTAATGTGCTCTAGTATGTAATGTGCTATAGTGTGTAATGTGCTCTAGTGTGTAGTGTGCTCTAGTGTGTAATGTGCTCTAGGGTGTAATGTGCTCTAGTATGTAATGTGCTCTAGTATGTAATGTGCTCTAGTGTGTAGTGTGTGCTAGTATGTAATGTGCTCTAGGGTGTAATGTGCTCTAGTATGTAATGTGCTATAGTGTGTAAAGTGCTCTAGTGTGTAGTGTGCTCTAGTGTGTAATGTGCTCTAGTATGTAATGTGCTCTAGTGTGTAATGTGATTTTGTGTTTAGTGTGCTCTAGTATGTAATGTGCTCTAGTGTGTAATGTGCTCTAGTATGTAATGTTCTATAGTGTGTAGTGTGCTCTAGTGTGTAATTTGCTCTTGTATGTACTGTGCTCTAGTGTGTAGTGTTTTAGTATGTACTGAACTCTAGTATGTAATGTGCTCTAGTGTGTAATGTGCTCTAGTATGTACTGTGCTCTAGTGTGTAGTGTTTTAGTATGTACTGTGCTCTAGTGTGTAGTGTGGTCTAGTATGCAATGAGCTCTAGTATGCAATGAGCTCTAGTATGTGTTGTGGTCTAGTGATTATGTTGTGCGCCCTAGTATTTAGTGTGCCCTAATATGTAGTGTGCTCTAGTATGTAGGGTGCACTAGTATGTAGGGTGCTCCAGTATGTAGTGTGATCTAGAATGCGCTAGTATGTACTGTAGTGTCCTCTAGTATGTAATGTGCTCTAGTGTGTAATGTGCTATAGTGTGTAATGTGCTCTAGTGTGTAATGTGCTCTAATGTGTAGTGTTTTAGTATGTACTGTGCTCTAGTATGCAGTGTGCTCTAGTATGTAATGTGCTCTAGTATGTAATGTGATCTAATGTGTTGTGTGCTCTAGTATGTAAAGTGCTCTAGTATGTGATGTGCTAGAGTATGCTCTAGTATGTAATGTGCTCTGTTATGTAGTGTGCTCTACCGTGTAGGATGCTCTAGTATGTAGGTTGTTCCAGGTATGTAGTGTGTGCTAGGATTTAGTGTGCTATAGTATGTAGTGTGCTCCAGTATATAGCGTTTAGTATGTACTGTGCTCTAGTATGTAATGTGCTCTAGTGTGTAATGTGCTCTAGTATGCAATGAGCTCTAGTATGTGATGTGCTAGAGTATGTGTTGTGGTCTAGTGATTATGTAGTGTGTCCTAGTATGCAGTGTTCCCTAATATGTAGTGTGTTCTAGTATGTACTGTGCTCTAGTATGTAATGTTCTCTAGTGTGTAACGTGCTCTAGTATGCAATGAGCGCTAGTATGCAATGAGCTCTAGTATGTGTTGTGGTCTAGTGATTATGTTGTGTGCCCTAGTATTTAGTGTGCCCTAATATGTAGTGTGCTCTAGTATGTAGGGTGCTCCAGTATGTAGTGTGATCTAGTATGCACTAGTATGTACTGTAGTGTGCTCTAGTATGTAATGTGCCCTGTTATGTAGTGTTATCTAGTGTGTAATGTTCTTTAGTGTGTGATGTGCTCTCGTGTGTAGTTTTTTAGTATGTACTGAACTCTAGTGTGTTGTGTTTTAGTATGTACTGTGCTCTAGTGTGTAGTGTGGTCTAGTATGCAATGAGCTCTAGTATGCAATGAGCTCTAGTATGTGTTGTGGTCTAGTGATTATGTATGTATGCGCTAGTATGTAGGGTGCTCCAGTATGTAGTGTGATCTAGTATGCACTAGTATGTACTGTAGTGTGCTCTAGTATGTAATGTGCCCTGTTATGTAGTGTTCTCTAGTGTGTATTGTTCTCTAGTGTGTGATGTGCTCTCGTGTGTAGTTTTTTAGTATGTACTGTGCTCTAGTATGTAATGTTCTCTATTGTGTAATGTGCTCTAGTGTGTAGTGTTTTAGTATGTACTCTACTCTAGTACGTAATGTGCTCTAGTGTGCAGTTTGCTCTAGTATGTAATGTGCTCTAGTGTGTGATGTGCTCTAGTTTGTGATGTGCTCTAGTGTGCAGTTTGCTCTAGTATGTAATGTGCTCTAGTGTGTGATGTGCTCTAGTGTGTGATGTGCTCTAGTGTGTGATGTGCTCTAGTGTGTGATGCGCTCTTGTGTGTAGTGTTTTAGTATGTAATGTGCTCTAGTGTGTAGTGTGCTCTAGTATGCAATGAGCACTAGTATGCAAAAAGCTCTATTATGTGTTGTGGTCTAGTGATTATGTTGTGTACCCTAGTATGCACTGTGCCCTAATATGTAGTGTGCTCTAGTATATACTGTGCTCCAGTATGTAGTGTGATCTAGTGTGCGCTAGTATGTACTATGGTGGGCTCTAGTATTTAATGTGCTCTGTCATGTAGTGTGCTCTAGTATCTAGTGTTTAGTATGTACTGTGCTAAAGTATGTAATGTGCTCTAGTGTGTAACATGCTCTAGTATGCAATGAGCTCTAGTATGTGGTGTGCTAGCGTATCTGTTGTGGTCTAGTGATTATGTAGTGTGCCCTAGTATGTAGTGTGCTCTAGTATGTAATGTGCTCTAGTGTGTAATGTTCTCTAGTATGTAATGTTCTCTAGTATGTAATGTGATCTTGTGTGTAATGTGCTATAGTGTGTAGTGTGCTCTAGTATGTAGTGTTCTCTAGTATGTAATGTGCTATAGTGTGTAGTGTTTTAGTATGTACTCTGCTCTAGTATGTATTGTGCTCTAGTATGTAATGTGATCTAGTATGTAATGTGCTCTAGTAAGTCTACAGAGTGTAATATAAGAGCTGCAAGCAGCACATTCTTTCCATCCTACTCCTTATTGGAAAATAGCTAAACAAGCAGCTAGCCATATTTGGCCAATAGCAGTAAAGAGGACCTTAGCCAGCTAATATCTGCATTACTAAAGAGGAGAGGAGAGGAGAGGAGAGGAGAGGAGAGGAGAGGAGAGGAGAGGAGAGAAGAGGAGAGGAGAGGAGAACTGGAGGAGGAGAAGAGGGCAAAGTAAATATTGGATTTTGGAAAGAGGTGAAGCAGAAAAGAGAGGAGAGAAGAGAGTGGAGGGAAATATGGAGAGAAGCGTTAGCCTTAACTTTCTGGCCGTGCTAAGTGACTGGACTGTGTGTCTCTGTCGTCTCACGTGCCGCCGGCCCCACTCTCGTAAAGCTGCACAGCTGGCCAGCATCAGCCGCAACACTGGCACTTCCTGAGGGAAAGTTGGAATAACGATCTTCCCGCTGGAGAGTTTACAGATCAGACATGGAGAAGAGGGCATGGGGTTATGTAAGAGGGAGTGAGAGAGAGTGAGCGAGAGTGAGAGTGAGCGAGAGCGAATTGATTCTTTGACTCACTAAATTAGTGAAGTAGATAGCTCTTCATACTATCAGTGTTGTATAATTTTTTCATTTTATTTAACCTGTATTTTTCCAGACAATTCTATTAAGAACTAGTTAAGAACTTATTTACATTGACGGACAGGCCAGTGACGACTCATACAGTAGCATCTCTCTTTCTAAACCCCCTCCCTGTCACTCCCCCACATCTCTCTTTCTCCACCCCCTCCCTGTCACTCCCCCACATCTCTCTTTCTCTCCCCCCATCTCTCGCTCACTCTCTTTCTCTCTCCTAATAGAAAACGGTCAACATGCCACGGGCCTTCTTCCCTCCTCGTCACGGTAAGCCAATAGACACAGACAGACAGACAGACAGACACATTGATTTGACACACACACACACACACACACACACACACACACACACACACACACACACACACACACACACACACACACACACACACACACACACACATTTTCACTCTTCACATACGCTGCTGCTACTCGGTTTATAATCTATCCTGATTGCTTAGTCACTTTTGCCCCTACCTAGAGTACGTGTACATATTACCACAATTACCTAAACTACCTCGTACCCCAGGACATTAACTCGGTACTGGTACTCCTTACATAGCCTTGTTTTTGTTATTTTGTGTTACTATTTCATTTATTTATTGTATTATTATTTTATTTTTTTACTCTGCATTGTTGGGAAAGGGCTCATGAGTAGGCATTTCACAACAAAATCTACGTCTGTTGTATTCAGTGCATGTGACAAATACATTTTATTTTGACACACACACACACAGACACACACTCCTGCTTTGGTCATACCCACTGAACCCTGGTTTAATACAGCGGCAAAGACTTTACAGGACTTGATGATTTATCACTCTTCCTCCGAAACGTCTGTTTCACCCCTCCTCACTGAACCCTGCTCTGAGGAACCAGCACTGAAATAATTTTTAATAGGACGTCTGATTTACGACTCTGCAGACATGACCTCATCATTATTCAGTCCCATGTTATACAGTAATCTCTTATTCGTCCTTCTGATTACCACAGTGTTTATTCCAGGTGACCAGAGAAGATGGCATTCCTGTTGTACACACAATACATGTTGCCTTGGATGACGATGTGATCAGCAAGATACATGCTTGCTAGGGCTGTTAATGTTTTGAAATCATCCTTTTGACAGGCATGCTGTACTTAGGCCATACTGTACAATCTGCTCTTAACTGTAATGCACTGAGCCCATGCATACAGTACATACTGCACTGCAGTGAACTGAACAGAGCTGCATGCATGTTATTTTCATTTGGAAGCTCCAGGATGGCAAAGTGATGATAGCTGTTTTGATGTGTGTCCCTTCCTTCTGTTCAGCAGTCCATAACAGGAGCCAGGGCAGAACCCTCTTCAGGACACCTGTAGCTCCAAGGACCACCTTCGGTAATGAGCCATGCAACTATGTCCTATGATCTCTCCTTCTTGACCTTGCCGTTTTTTTCAATCTTATACTTTTCATGTCTCTTTCTTTTACTCAGAAAACAATTTCACAGTTTATATCCTGTAGCAGGACATCAAATCTCTCTCCACAGATTGTGTGTGATTCTTAAAGTTTGCTATATTCCTCAGCGCCAACCTCGGCCAATAGACAGCACTTCGTGTCCACTCCCCGACCCACAATGCCTCAGGTGCAGCACGAGCCAACTGGTAAACAGACAGACACTTTACTCCCTAATGAGACAGGACGGCTTAACCGTCAGCCAGCTTGGCTGCAGCCAATGAAAGGGTGGGCGGGCGTGGTTTCAGAGGGATCTTTTTTATGATTGGCTGCATGAGTAAGATTGGTATGCACTGAGTACAGTAAGTAGAGAGCCCCGGATCTCAGGAGAAGATGGCTGTCAGTTCCAATACTGCCTCAGACAATTCCCAAGAAGGCGGAGGTAGGTTGCCATGGCAGCATGACTTAGCCACGTGGTTGTATGGGCCTACTGAGAACATCCCATGACCTTTTGAGCACATTGCATAAGCGCTGCTTGTTCCCGCAATGCGTTTCTCATCAGTTTCATCCCACAAACAAGTCAATCGTCTCTTTCTGTCTTCCTCTACACTCTTAGAAATAAGGGTTCCAAAACTATTCTTTGGCTGTCCCCATAAGATAACCCTTTTTGGTTCCAGGTAGAGTCCTCTGTGGAAAGGGTTCTACATGGAACCCAAAAGGGTTCTACCTAGAATTAGATAGGGTTCTTCAAAGGGTTCTCTTGTGGGGACAACCGAAGAACCCTTTTAGGTTCTAGATACACTCTTGAAAAAAAGGTGCTACCTTTGTCTCACTTCTTTACAATCTCTGTGCATCCATTTGTCCATACTGTGTATCAATCAGCATATTATACCATGATACCTGTCCACATTCATTAAGACATTTAAAACATTCCACTCAACATTCCCCAACACAACTGTTCATTTAGAATCATTGTTTTAACTCACAGTGCTTTGCTTTCAGCCAGTTGCAGCCTAGAAGGTGTTCAGTCTGCATGATAAAGTAGCATGCTACAAAATGATCCCGCTTTCTCCCCAACAGGAACAGAGCCTCAGCTCTACCATAAAATGTCCTAATTTTTCATCTTCTATACTCTGTACCTCCTTTCTATCCTATCCCTTCCCTTCCCTTCCTATCCTATCCTATCCCTTCCTATACATTCCCTTCCTATCCTATCCCTTCCCTTCCTATCCTATCCATTCCCTTCCTATCCTATCCCTTCCCTTCCTATCCATTCCTATCCAATCTTTCATTGTATTCCTATTTGTCTATCGTTCCTGTTGTCCCTCTGGAACAAAAGTTAGCAAAACGTCAGGAAAAGGATAAAGTACCTGAAATAGATTAATAACAACAATACATTTATTGGTGATTTGCTTTTAACTTATTACATTTAAAGCCCTACCTGTCTGTTTATAACACAACTACACCACAAGCACCCCACAACCCTAACTGTGCTAGCATCATCATTATATGGCCATTAACATGATAAGTGACACTGGGATTCCATGTTATATACTCATCTACAACCTTCTCCCCTCCCTCTCTCCTCCTCCCTCTCTCACTCTCTCTCTCTCTCTCTCTCTCTCTCGCTCTCTCTCTCTCTCTCTCTCCCTCTCTCCTCCTCCCTTTCTCTCTCTCTCTCTCTCTCTCTCTCTCTCTCTCTCTCTCTCTCTCTCTCTCTCTCTCTCTCTCTCTCTCTCTCTCTCTCTCTCTCTCTCTCTCTCTCTCTCTCTCTCTCTCTCTCTCTCTCTCTCTCTCTCTCTCTCTCTCTCTCTCTCTCTCTCTCTCTCTCTCACTCACTCTCTCTCTCTCTCTCTCTCTCTCTCCTCCTCCCTCTCTCTCTCTCTCTCTCTCTCTCTCTCCTCTCTTCTCATCCTTCTGTGAGTTGAGGTAAAGTACCTGATCGGATTGAACAATCAATCAAAGATGGTCATTCAAATCCCTCGTTAGGTGATCAATACTCCCTCTGTTAAACCTTCATGGATCACAGTCATCCAGTGGCACACAGCCAAATGTATTTTGGATGGCCGTCACTCACAGGTGTCCTAGGCCTGGTAGCAGCGTATGTGTGTAGTTACACGGTCGTTACACTGTAAACTGCTCCATATGGGCTCAGATCCTTTGAAATCCAACCCTCTGTATCAACATCTTGCCAGGTATATGTTATGTGCTGATTGAGGTTCAGGATAAGTTTCCCTAGCCCAAGTCGTAAACACATATCAGCCCGGTTATCGGAGAGTCTTTCTATCTATTCTCTATGGTTCTTCTATTTCATCTGTTAATGGATTCTATGGTTTCTCTAAAACATTCTATTTCCATGCCAATTTCTCCTCTTCGTTTTCCATTGTCAAAGACCTGTCCTTGGAGTACTGTCTGTTCTATTAGATTATATTTCTATGGCCTCATTGTACCACTCTCCTCTCTCACCCACCCCAGGACGAGCAGATCAGATCATATCTGCCTCCTCTCCTTCTGTGGATCTCCCCCGTGCCTCACCTGCCATCCCCCTGCCCTCCCCCAACCTCTCCTTACTCTCCCCTCAGCTCCTACCCTCCCCCACCCTCCCCCATCCCTCCCCCCAGCTCCTGCCCTCCCCCAACCTTCCCCTGACTTCCCCAGCTGACCCTGTACTTAACCCCAATCGTAACGGACAGAGACACAGGGGACCGGCCCAGGCTAGGCCCCAACAGGCCCAGCCCCAACAGCCTGCTAAGGTCACCCAGAACCGACAGACCCCCACGGGTAAAGATCTTGCTCTCTCCCCTCACCTAGGCTGTATCAGAGCCATAAAAACATGTATAATGGATCATTGAGTCCACGTTTCTTATCCTCTGATAACAAACAAAGTTCTCTCTCACACAGCTCCCAGCCAATATCAGGTGGGACAACCTCTACCAAGTTAAGCCCTCATCACTGAGAGGGCCAATAGTAACAGCCGGAGTAACGATGACAACATTTAGTCCTATCACCATCTCTGTTGTCATCCAACCTCATGAAACCCAAAGCTCTCATTTGTCATGTCTGTTCACCATCAATCAATCATTCATTGGATGTCATCGTAGCTTACACATAACACTGTTGTCATCATAGATCATACACTGTTGCTATGGGTTGAAGTTGTTTGTGTTGCACCACATACCTGTGTTCAAATACATGTGTATTTGAGTATCTGGTATTTAAAATACTTTTTGAGTACTTTCAAATACACAACTCAAAACAAGTACTTTTATTTGAGAATTTGTATGGTTATTTGTAAAAACCAAATAGTCTACCAAATGTATTTGAGAGTATTTTTTTCAAATACTTATTTCAAATACTATTTTCAAATACTTGCAGGTTAAATGCATTGGATTATATTTGATTATTTTCAAATACTTTCCAAGTGTATTTCTAAATACATTAAAATATTCAACTACTTGTCTTTTCAAATAAAATGTATCTGAACACTTACTTTGAATGCATGCAAAAGTAATTGAGATATTTGAACCCAGGCCTGTTGTACCCTCAACCCCTTCTCCATCCTTATAGGTGCAGTGAAATGTGTTGTTTTATAGGGTTAGCCATAGTAGTACAGTGCCCCTTGAGCAAATTGTTCAAGGGAACATTGACAGATTTTTCACCTAGTCAGCTCGAGTATTCAAACCAGAGTATTCAAACCTGGCTACCTGCCGCCTACCATTACAATGAACTATACACCTCCACCCCTCCATCACTCGTGCCTATCCACCTCCACCCTCATTCCACCACACTCACCGCATTCCTGATCATTTCAGATACTGGAGAGTTTGCTCACTTGCATTATTCAATCATCCAACTTTTATGGAATATAATAGAAGGTCTGTTGAAGTTTTGTTTCGTATCCTCATGGATTCTTTTCACTTCACTCTTCCTTTCCACATCTGCATCTTTCTTTCATTCATTCATTTACCCACTCACTCATTCATTTACCCACTCACTCATTCATTTGTTTATCATCCAGGGCTGCTACCATCTCAGCTGAATGACCCCTGAACCTTGTCTCCATGGAATCGGACCCCGTCTCTCTCTAACCCCTCTACTACACCTCTCTTTGTTCATCTAGGTACCAGCTTCCTGAGACCTTTGACCCCTACCGAGCCTCGCTCTCCTTCACGCCCTGTCGTTGTCACGGTGGCCAGAAACACAACGTTGCCTCGCAGTCGCGTCTCTCTCTACTCCACCCCTAACGGCATCAGACTTCTCTCTCTACCCAGGGACACCAACACCAACTCCTCCCTCACCTCCGACACACCAGGGGGTAATGGAGCAATCTTTTCCTCTTCTTCCTCCTGCTCACCCTCCTCTTCCTTATCTTTCTCTTCCTCCCCAGCACTACCTTGGGTCTCACCCTCTCTACCTCCTCTCACTCTCTCTCACACACACAGATCAACCGATCTGGGTGGCATGGGCTCTTGGTCCAGAGTGAACCATAGAATGTGTAATATGCCTAATAATGTCTGCCAATGTTTTTGGACGCATATTTGCATTCGTGTGTGTGTCCAGTACATGTGGTCCAGACAGTAAGTCTCTCCAAAACCTCCTTCCCTGCACCCATACTCAGAGGCCCTCCCCTTTGGCATACGTTTCACGCCTGTACCTCTAGGAACAGCGGCGTCTCAGAGGTCAGGGTCGTTAATGTGATTTACGCTCCCTATGGTCGCCCGGTCGACCAATTTATCCGGGAAGGTTGGCCGGCTCTTTGACTAGGACATAGATCACATTTACACCAGTCATGCCAAACCAAGCCAAGCACTGGGCAGCAGCACTGGGCAGCTAGCACCACCACAGCATGGCACACACAGATCTAGAACTTCCAGACCCCTCTGAGAGAGAGAGAGCGAGAGGGAGAGGGGGAGAGCAGGGGAGAGAGAGGGAGAGGAGAATGCTCTACTGCAGGGGTGTCAAACACCTTTTGCCCCTGGGCCTGGATTTGGTCTTCAACCAGGTCCAACCAGGGCCACACTGAAAATTGGTTATATTTCCAAAATGTACAAAGAATTGTCCTCTATCCAATGTTTTGGGAACTTTTATTCTCCCTGACTGTCTAGCTTTCATTTTGGTGATTGTTAGCGAGCTGGACACAGTCAAGAAACTGCATGACTGTAGGTCCATTATCATTTCTACATATTTTCCTTTTGGTTTTAGTCATTTTGACGTATATTTGAAGTATATTTGATTATGTTGGTGCTTCTGAAGGAGACAGAGTATTATGTTGGATCACACTGAAATCTGAAACTTTCCTTATTTTCCTTTCTGTCCCTTGGTTTAGAATATTCCCTCGACAGGTCTGGTACTGAGCGGTCCTCTCGTGTGTTCTTAGCATGTCTTTGCTGTGTTTTCGAGGTGTGCGGATGTGTTTAATTCAATGAGCCCTCTTCTCCCTCCAACAGCCGACTGGGAGCACAATAAGGGCCTTGCTCTTCCCAAACCTGCCACCTGGTCCAGAAAGCGACTGGGTAAAAAACAGAGACGATCGTTACTTCTCAGTGTGTCTCTCACCCACTAACCCATCTCCCACGAGAGATGCCATTTTGTTTTACTTCCTTGCAGTGAGCCCTCCATGAGCTTAAGTCACAACAACCTGTTCCTGTCCTATGATTGGCCAGCTTGTCTGTATGTCTGTGTGACTGTCCATTCTTATTGGACAGCCTGTCTGTCCATCAGCATCACCGTCCACTTACGTACTGTGCCTGTTATTGTTAGTGTGGGTCTGCAGGCGTGTTTGTCCATGTTTTCACTGTCAATATGACTGAGACTGAAGAATAATTCTCTCCCTCTCATCATAATGCTACAGTCTGACCCTAGACCTATTGTTCAGGTCGAAAAGGACCAAATCCTATAGTAACATGAGATCTGGAAGCATGGCTTGACTTTTCACACAAATCTCTCCGTGACATCAATGCATGATTTTCTCGAAAATGTGTTATATCTCAAGCCCAAAATGACCACACTCACCAATGTTGACACCTCACTTCACTCTAATGAGTTAGTGGCGGCAGTTTCTGCTTCAGTCTCAGCCAGTGTGTGTGTCTGTGAAACTGGGACGGTTTCAGAGGTCTTCTAGGAGCCGCAGGGCTCGCTGGAAGCAGCTCTACTCAATGAAAACACACTTTGTCTTTGCCCGCCGTCATCACACACACCACACCGCAAAAGTCAATCATGGATGTATTCATGATGTCGAAACAATCCGTCAGTGGTGTCTGTCTGTCAGTCTTGGGTTTATTTGTATCCTATTTATATGGTTCCAACCGCCTCCTGAAGCATGTGTTGCTCAGGGTGAATTCTGTACTAAATGGATTGTAAGTCTCATGTTTGATTTGATGTTGTTCAACTGTAAATGTCCTCTAAATAGGTTTAAAATCATACAGTGTTATGAGCCTGTGTTGCAACAGTCAAAACAGCGAAGCTGTAAAACAGTGGAATATTTTCTCTGGTAATATTGTTCTAGGCAAACCATAAAGCTTTGAACAGTGTTGTTTCACTGTCTCACCAGAGAGGAGTCTGACAGAAACCAGCACTCACAAAACTTTACTGCTGTTAACGCTCACACTTCAAAACAGTGTGTGAGCACGTGCGTAAGAGCATGTGTGTCACTGCTGTTGTAAAACAGTGCAGCAGTGAGGTGTTTGTCACCCAAAGTGCCCAGTGTGTGTTTTGCGGGGTGTTGTTGTGAGCAATCTGATTATCCCATTACCAGCTATAGGGTTCAGGATGATGAACAGAGCTTCCTGATGACATCACTTCCACATTCCCATAACTCTGATCCCCATCACACAAAGTTTGACCTTTAATTATTTTTTTTATACTGCATTTAAGGAGCCACAGAGTTTTTCACACAATATGTACATTTGCTTTGGTTGAAAGCGGCACGCGCACTGTGTCTCTCCAGGATTTGCCCACCCTTGGCCTCAAATTCTACTTAACCTTGTCTGATCTCTGGTGCCCCACTGAGGTATGGAGAGCTCCCTGATTTATCACTGACAGAGTGTCAGGCATGCTGTGGTCAAATCTAGCTGTGCCAGGGGGGTCAACACAAGCCAAGTTAATATTTATGAATTGATTGGGGGGGTTGACATAGGTCAAGGGTAATATTTATGAATGGTCTAGTCCTGACAAGGAGGGCTTAGGAACATCAGAACCCCTAGAGGTGAACATGACCACTAATCATGACTAATCATGTCATGGGACCTCCCACCAGTTTCTGTCTGGAAAGAGCCTGAACGGCAGAGAAGGAGACATGCAAGCCAGGTGGTCGCAGCCATTGATATTTAGTGAATAGAATGAGCCAGGCTAGCAAGTACACCAAGTCTACGGTATGTCCAGTCAGTGCATTTATTCAATGAGACCTGTGCTATGGTTGCCAAACCTCAGTTTGGTCCAGAGTAAAGCTATTCAGGGAGAATTTTCTATTTCCTGAATGAGATTGCAAATAGTAGATCCCAGTTCAGTTTGAGTTGTTTGAGTGGCTTGTTCTGAGTTTGATATTCCAGTGTCTTTATCACAGAGCTGTGTTCTGTGAAGACTCGATGTCTGGAAACATGGCCCCAGTGATGTACTGGGCCGTACGCACTACCCTCTGTAGCCACATACAGTCAGATGCTGAGCAGTTGCCATTCCAGGTAGTGATACAACCGGTCAGGATGCTCTCGATGGTGCAGCTGCATAACTATTTGAGGATCTGGGGACCCATGCCAAATCTTTTCAGTCTCCTGAGGGGGAAAAATGTGTCTTGGTGTGTTTGGACCATGATAGTTTGTTGGTGATCTGGACACCAAGGAACTTGAAACTCTCAACCCCCTCCATTTCCGCACCGTCAACGTTAACGGGAGCCTGTTCGGACCTCCTTTTCCTGTAGTCCACTATCAGCTCCTCTCTCTTGCTCAAATTGAGGGAGAGGTTGTTGTCCCCTATAGGCTGATGGTGTTGAAGTCATGCTTGGCCACGCAGCAGTGGGTGAACAGGAGTACAGGAGGGGCCCCAGTGTTTTTATATGAAAGCTGGTTCTACACAGCAAATTGGCCAGTGTTACCTAGAGCAGACTTTTCAGTGTAGCATTTCTAGTGTTGATTCAGGAATTTAATTAACTCTCTAATAGTGAGATTAACACTCAGTAGTGTAAAATAACCCCAGTGTTGGTGTTAATAACCAATATTGAATGTGAGAGTGTGATTGTGTCAGTTTTACTGTGTGGAAACGTTCCCATCAAAACCAAGGCCATCATTATCATAATTCCAAGAATGCTCTACTGCATTAAAACATTTTAAGAATTATTTTTAATATATGTGTTTTTGCATGTATATTGATTGCTTGATACATTTTTCTAAACTAATCCAATCAGTTAGTTAGACGTATTGCACCCGTTACTAAAATGGTTGTTCCAGCTTAAATGGATTAGGCAGTCTCCTTCATAGTAGTCTCATTTACTAACCCTGACAGTCATTCTGAATGCAGGTTACAGGTGAATAAAAATTCCAACTTTTGGATGTCTTATCCCTGGCTGGATTCCAGCACAATATGCTTGCAGGCTTGACGTGGCACGTAAACCAGGAGGTTCCTAACACCACTGTGTTAGGGTAAAACTTGACCATCAAAGTAAGGCTTTATGATATACAGTATCAGTCAAAGGTTTGGACACACCTACTCATTCAAGGGTTTTTCTTTCTTTTTACTATTTTCTACATTGTAAAATAATATTGAAGACATCAAAACTATGAAATAACACATATGGAATCATGTAGTAATGAAAAAAGTGTGTTTTATATATGTTTCATATATTTGTTATATATGTTTAAGTGTGTTTCAAAATATGTTTTATATTTGAGACTCTTCATTGTAGCCACCCTTTGCCTTGATGACAATTTTGCACATTTTGGCATTCTCTCAACCAGCTTCATGAGGTAGTCACCTGGAATGCATTTCAATTAACAAGTGTGCCTTGTTAAAAGTTAATTTGTGGAATGTCTTTCCTTAATGCATTTGAGCCAATAAGTTGTGTTGTGACATGGTAAGGGTGGTATACAGAAGATAACCCTATTTGGTAAAAGACCAAGTCCATATTTTGGCAAGAACAGATCAAATAAGCAGAGAGAAACGACAGTCCATCATTACTTTAAGACATGAAGGTCAGTCAATCCAGAACATTTCAAGAACTTTGAAAGTTTCTTCAAGTGCAGTCACAAAAACCATCAAGAGCTATGATGAAACTGGCTCTCATGAGGACTGCCACAGGCAAGGAAGACCCAGAGTTACTTCTGCTGTTGAGGATAAGTTCATTAGAGTTAACTGCCCAAATAAATGCTTCACAGAGTTCAAGTAACAGACATGTCAACATCAACTGTTCAGAGGAGACTGTGGGAAACAGATCTTCGTGGTCAAATTGCTGCAAGGAAACCACTACTAAAGGACACTAATAATAAGAAGAGACTTGCTTGGGCCAAGAAACATGAGCAATGGAAATTAGACTGGTGGAAATCTGTCCTTTGGTCTGATGAGTCCAAATTTTGGTTCCAACCGCCGTGTCTTTGTAAGGTGCAGAGTAGGTGAACGGATGATCTCGGCATGTGTGGTTCCCACCATGGAGCATGGAGGAAGGGGTGTGGGGGTGTTTTGCTGGTGACACTGTCAGTGATTTATTTAGAATTCAAGGTACACTTAACCAGCATGGCTATCAAAGCATTCTGCAGCGTTACACCATCCCATCTGGTTTGCGCTTAGGGGGACCATCATTTGTTTTTTAACAGGACAATGACCCAACACACCTCCAGGCTGTGTAAGGTCTATTTGACCAAGAAGGAGAGTGTTTGAGTGCTGCATCAGATGACCTGGCCTCCACAATCACCTGACCTCAACCCAATTGAGATGGTTTGGGATGAGTTGGACCGCAGAGTGAAGGAAAAGCAGCCAACATACGCTCAGCATATGTGGGAACTCCTTCAAAACTGTTGGAAAAGCATTCCAGGTGAAGCTGGTTGAGAGAATGCCAAGCGTGTGCAAAGCTGTCATCAAGGTAAAAGATGGCTACTTTGAAGAATCTCAAATATAAATTTGTTTAACACTTTTTTGGTTACTAACTAATTGTGTTTTTTCATAGTTGTGACTCCTCCACTATTATTTTACAATGTCCAAATATTAAAAATAAAGAAAAATCCTTGCATGAGTAGGTGTGTCCAAACTTTTGACTTGTACTGTATATAATGTGTTGTCATAAACAGTTTACTTTTAATGGTATCATTTGCCTTCCATACTTCTTCACAGGACTGAAAATGAATGAATTATGTGTGACTAACAAATACATTCATGGGTGGGAACCAATTCACTTGAAAAGTCAAGGCAGTGTCACGCTCTGACCTTAGATATCTCTGTTTTCATTATATTTTGGTTAGGTCAGGGTGTGACTAGGGTGGGTACACTAGTTTTTTGCATTGTCTAGGGTTTTTGTATGTCTAGGGTTGTTGTTGGTCTAGGGTTTTTTGTATTTCTATGTTGGCCTGATATGGTTCTCAATCAGAGACAGCTGTTTATCGTTGTCTCTGATTGGGGATCATATTTAGGCAGCAATTTCCCCTTTGTGTCTCGTGGGATTTTATCTATGTGTAAGTTGCCTGTCAGCACTTGTTTGAATAGCTTCACGGTTCATTTTGTTCAGGGTTCATTCTTTAAATAAATAAGAATGTACGCATACCACGCTGCGCCTTGGTCTCCTTCGTACGACGAACGTGACAGGCAGACTGGGAAATTATATTGGAGGTGTGGCTTAGTGTGGGCTTTAAAGTTGTTATTTTTTGCCACCCGTGAGTGGAAATGTTGTCCCAGTTTAAGTAGTCTATGGTAATGTTAATTAAAGTTTGAGCATATCATCTATCAGTTTGGAAGTCTTTATAAATAGTTAGAGAAAAGCATATGGCAATAAATATTAGTGTATAGTCCTTAACTTCTTAGTGATCCCTTCACCCGCCAATCCCGTTAACGGGATTGATTTGACAACACCCAGTGAAATAGCAACACGCAAAATTCAAAAACAGAAATATTCATAATAATTCATAAATCATACAAGTGTTATACATGGGTTTAAAGATGAACTTCTTGTTCATCCAGCCACAGTGGTAGATTTCAAAAAGGCTTTACGGTGAAAGCAAACCATGCTATTATCTGAAGACAGCACCCCATCAAACATACACATGAAAATCATAATTCAACCCGCCAGGCACAACACAAAAGTCAGAAACAACATATAATTCATGGTTTACCTTTGAAGATCTTCTTCTGTTGGCACTCCAATATGTCCTTTTGTTCGATAAATTCTGTTGTTATATATCCAAAATGTTCATTTATTTGGTGCGTATGATTCAGAAAATACACCGGTTCCAACTCGCGCAACATGACTACACATTGTCTAATTAGTTACCTGTAAACTTGATCCAAAATTTCAAACTTTCCTAATCCAACTTTAGGTATTTTTAAACGTAGGAATAAACTGTGTTCAATACCGGAGGAAAACAATGTGGAGCGAGCTTTCAGGTCACGCGCCCCAACCACAACAATACACTTCACCCGACCCTCATTCTGAACAGGGCTACTTCATTTCTCAAAGGAAAAACATCAACCAATTTCTAAAGACTGTTGACATCTAGTGGAAGCGTTAGGAACTGCATGCCACTGCCTTAGAATTCTAGATTCCCATAGAAATCCCATTGAAAAGAGAATGACCTCAAAAGATTTTCCTGGATGGTTTGTCCTCAGGGTTTCGCCTGCCAAATAAATGATGTTATACTCACAGACATCATTTTAACAGTTTTTTAGTTTCTATACAAATCTACCAATTATATGCATATCCTAGCTTCTGGGCCTGAGTAGCAGGCAGTTTACTTTGGGCACACTTTTCATCCGGACGTGAAAATAGTGCCCCCTAGCCTTCACCGAACACTGAGTGACCTTGTCAAGAGATACCGACCTCTTGGTGTGATGGTTAAAAATACTATATTAGCTGTTATTGCATAACACCATTGGTGAAAACTATAGGCACTTCCTAGTAAATTTAACACTCAAAAGTGTGGACCTGTATATAGACACTGGCGCAGTGTTAAATGTGACTGTTAGTGTATAACACTGGATCATTTGCTGTGTAGTAGGGTTATGGTGGAAGGTTATTAATTAAGAGTTGACATGTTTGGGGTTAGTCACATAGACTATGGCGGTGCAATGTAGTAGAAATTCTCAAGATACTTTTTTTTTTTACATTTCAAGTCCAATCTATTGAACCTGTTTGAATGGCATTGCTCCTCGGGTGTGGTCACAGTTAGCACTCTCCTCCACCCCCATCTTTTCTCCATGGTTTCAGTTGACACTGCAACTTCTCTCTTCTATATCCCCCTTTTTCAAAAGCACAACATCCATCCTCACTTATGAGTTAGGGCTCTCTTCAGTGCACTCCAGCAGCCTCCATTGCTGTTTCAGTTCCTAACCCTAACATGGCCTCTATTTCCCAGGCTCCCCTGCAGTTCTGCAACCCTTTCTTCCTGTCAACAAGAGGCCCAACCTGGTGGGGAAATCAGGGAACAAGGGTGAGGGCAACACTGACCAATGTTTTGACTACTGAATACTTTGACTTCTGTTTAAGCAACACTTTACCAAAATGTTCCACATTTTGCACTTCTTAATTTTGCTGTCATCTTGATGATTATATTTTAACAACCTTCCCTCAGTTAAGTTTTATTTAGATTCTTAAGCACCTTGCACTTCTCTGAAGAATACTCACACAGCTTGAGACGCAACACCTGTGTGTGTGTGTGTGTGTGTTTGTGCGTGCGTGCGTTTGTCTGAGTGTGTGTAAGTGTGTGTGCCTGTGTGTATGCAAGTGCGTGTGCCTGTGTGTATGCAGTATGTTTGTGTTGTTCTGACTGACTTCTCTTACGAAACACCAACATGATGCAACACACATATTTCATATCTTCTCCCTCAGCAGGAAATCAACTCAGATTCACCTGGGTGATGTCTGCAGCAGATGACCATAACTGTATTTGTAGTTAACATGACTGACCAGTGTTCGGTCCCCTCTGTTCTCAGATAAGCTGACGGACCTGAAGCAGGGAGACAAAGCGTCCATCTTGAGGTCCTTCCCTCTAGTCACGGCTAAGCCCACCAAACAAAAGACCACAACCCTCACCCCGGCCTTGAATGGTAAGATTCAGTGATGAGTGCACTTTCGTTTATAATAATGTCTTTGTGCATTCATGTTTGTGCATGTGTGTGACCATGTAGGTGTGTGTGTTTGAATCATGCTACATCTGAGTTTAATAGTTAGTGTGAAAGATTATCTGAGTTCAGAGAGAGAGAGACCAAAGCTGGCTGAGAGAGCTGCCAGGGAATGCTAACACATCACAGTACTATTCATAACAAACTTCTCACTCTGCGGTTCTCAATCTCATTTTCTGTCTTTCTGTAGCCACGGGTGACAACTCCTCTGTGTTCAGCTCTCTCCCTACTTCGGAAGTGGACGCCATGGGCAAGAAGCGCTTCGTAGGTAAGGACACATGCATTATAACAGTCTTCAACAAACCCACATGATTAAACTCACAGTGGACAGGGCCGGAGAATCCCGGGTGTGGAGCTGGTAAAAAACGGGGGAAATTGATCTTGCAACTGGAGGGCTGCTGGGTTAATAATCCTAACAGCAATTCCCTATTGTTGGGCCCTTGAGCAAGGCCCTTAACCCCACCCCACAACCCCATCCAGGCGCGCTGCACTGCAGCTTGACCCTGTGCTCCTCTCACCTGTGTGTCTGTATGATGTGTGCAGGAGGGAGCTGTGACAATGGACAATGAAAGTTGTATTGTATCACTGTGGACATTAGCCCGGAGAACAAAAACCTTTTGTGCTTCCTCTTACCGCCAGTTGTTTTGGATTGTCTTGCCTGTACTCACTACCCAGATTCTTGGATGAGCTCCAGTTGACTTAGAGCTCTTGTCTACGGAGTACAAAGCAGATCAATGAGTTAGCCTAATTTTGATAAACAACACATTTTCTGGTTCATTAAGAAAGCCAAACTTCGATAAGTGTTTTTGGGTGTTGAGTCAATTAGACTATGCTCGTTTCAATCTTATCTTTCAAAGAAAATAAAACGTTATTTCATTATATAGTGTTTAGGCAAGTTAGCTGGCTTACCAACCTGGTCTCAGAGCATTTCGTATCATTCGTATCAATCCAAAGCACTCCATTTGGTATTTTATTAGGATCCCCATTAGCTGTTGCAAAAGAGGCAGCTACTCTTGCTGGGGTCCACGCAAAACATGCAACATAATACAGAATGACATAATACAGAACATCATTAGACAAGAACAGCTCAAGGACAGAACTACATACATTTTTAGAAATGCATACACACAAACTATCATATCATTTAGTATGATATGTTGCGAATTACAATTCATATGATATGTTATGAATTTGCAAAATGTACAATATTTTACTTTTTTTTGTGGCTAACGTTAGCTAGGCTAGGGGTTAGCGTTGAGGTTAGGAGTTAGGTTAAAGGGTTAGCATTAGGGGAAGGGTTAGCTAGAAGGGTTAGGGGAAGGTTTAGCTAACATGCTAAGTAGTTGCAAAGTAGCTAAAAAGTAGTAAGTAGTTGCAAATTAGCTAAAGTTGTCTGTGATGAGATTCAACCACACATCCTTTGGGTCGATAGACGTTTGCGTTATACACCCACCCATCCACCCTCCTTTCCTTTTGGTTTGCCTTAAGTAACCGTTTGTCTTATGTAACCATACCAAACCTAACGTATACTAATTTCAGTGTCCCAGATTTACATTTACTATGTTACGTCTAGTCTATGAGACCAGGCTGGGCTTACTTACTCCTTTCTACTGCTTTGTAGTATACCACTCTGATGTGAGAGATGTAAACAACAATACAACTATACTGCTGATCATAAGCTGTTTTGAGATTTGTTTCAATGGCTGCAAAGTATAGGAATTTGACAAATATTAAATTAATTTCCTGTTTGTAATTAATGTGTCTTGAACGCAGAAGGAATACAATATGTGGCACTACAATATAGTGCATTGAAATACATTTAAGTAAATCTGTAGTTATTTTTTCATTATTTTTCCTTTTCCAATTGTGTTCCTCTGTGGCTCAGTTGGTAGAACATGGGCCTCGCCACAGCAGGATAACTAGTTCGATTCCCGATTACCCTTACGTAAAATGTATGCACGCATGGTCATCGCTTTGGATAAAAGCGTCTGCTAAATGGCATATATTTTTCTAATCCTACAGACTTCTGTCTTTTAAGTTATTATTGTTTGAACACCAATTCTTTAATTTCTCCTGCAGCCCCTCATGTGATCTATAAGACTGACAAGAAGCCAGACGAACCGTGTTCCATAACAAAGTCCCTCAGCTTCTTCCCTGAGGAGGAGGGGGTGGAGCAGAACGTCACCGCACCCCCCCGCTTGCCCCCCTCCAACCTCACCGTGGTTACTGTAGAGGGATGCCCCTCCTTCGTCATCCTGGACTGGGAGAAGACCGACAACGACACCACAGGTTAAGGGGGAAGTGTGCTTGTGTTTGTGTACGTGCGTGCGTGTGTGTGCGTGCGTGCATGTACGTGCGTGCGTGTGCGTGCGTGCATGTGCGTGCGTGTGTGTGCGTGCGTGTGTGTGCGTGCAGCAGCACATACCCAAAGAGGTTCATAAAACACTCCTGGTTATGGAAGAGTGAAGTCCTAACGCATAAGACTCTGTTACAATGGGTATTTTAATAACGTTATGAAACTCCATCTGTGCTCAATCAGGATATTTCTCTCTACAATTAAAACAAGTTGTGGAGATTTGAGACTACATCTTTTCAGAGCACTTTCTTTGGGGCCAATCCTTGCCAACCCCACCCAAATCCTCTGAATCCTGTGTCAAATGTTTATACTTGCCTTGTTAAGATGCTGCTGTGCACATTTAAAATGAAAATTTTTATGTTAATATCCCATCTGTATGACATGAAGTTGTAAAGATGTAAGTAAACATGTGCGTGGATGTGTGGATGTGATTCCATGTGTGGATTTCCTGCTTCCCCTTTGACAGAGTATGAGGTCATTTCAAGAACCCATGGACCCAATGGAGAAGAGGTGTCCATCCTGACCACCAACCAGACTCACACTGCAGTGGAGAACCTAAAACCAGAGAACAGGTGTTTGTTTTTATGTGGTGTATGAAGGCTTGCTGGAGCAGGGTTGGGTTGGTAAGGCTCAATGTGTTTATTAATGATGCTGGATCCTGGTCTTGGTTTTGGCTGGGATCTACAGATTCAGAGTATAAACCAGATTTACCAGAACCTACCACTGGGCTGGATTTGCTCGCCCACAGACCACCATCTAAACATCACACATGGAACAGCCATTAGAAGTGTGTGTGTGTGTGTGTGTGTGTGTGTGTGTGTGTGTGTGTGTGTGTGTGTGTGTGTGTGTGTGTGTGTGTGTGTGTGTGTGTGTGTGTGTGTGTGTGTGTGAGGTATTGAGTGTTAGTGTGTGTGTCTGTGAAAGAGAGAAGGGGAGAGAAAGACAGAAAGAAAGAGAGAGGGAGGAAAATGGAGAGAGAAATGGGGTCACAAGCAATCACTGGCCTCGATGCACAAAAGGCTGTCTGGAGAATAAAGATATCAAGTGTCACAGTGTTGGAGATGGGTGGAATATAAACTCAAGCTCCACAAAAGTTATGATTATGGTGAACAAGAGTGACTAAGGTTTCCTTTACTGGGAAAGCATGGCATTCGGGATTGAAAGTATATCAAAAATGAGATTTCGGTATTTACTGAGCTAGGCACACCAGTGCCTTGACACCGTGTTGACTATTTATCTTTCCCTTCTTTTTCAGTTACGAGTTCAAAGTGAAACCCAAGAATGAGCTTGGGGAAGGGCCTGCCAGCGAGCCAGTGTTGTTCAACACAGAGTCAGGTAGGTGGAGAGTGGAAATGGACTCCCAGCCAATGTATCGGATTACACTTATGTAATGGATCCGGAATGGAGGCCAGCTCCAGATAGCCGTTCCACCAGCATGGATGGATCTAGAATTAGCTTATCTTTCCCATATCCTAACATTAGGCACCGATCCAATCAGTTTTGAGCGTTGACAACCGCATAGTGGATGTTTTGGCGGTGTTGGAGGTGTAACTGTGGTATGACCTGACAAATCAGTGAGCGGCTGCTCTTGTATGTCACAAACCACTCCTTTTCTTATTATTCCTGCCCTGTTAGAACTTCCAAATGGCAATAGTAAACTACAGGCTAATGCATGTTTTCATGTTCATTTGGATGGGGGAATTTATAACCTATCACCATCTAATCGAGGTGTAGACAATAGAATCACACATTGGAGTGTTTGAAAGTAACGTGCCTGCATGAACTTCTAACGCGGATTTGTCGGATATGATGTCGGGTGTGTTTTAAAAATTTTTTTTTTACATCCAATGGCAGTGTCCGCAATAAGGTAATGCAAGGAGCAGCTCTAACACAGTTCCACATCCAACACCGGCAAAACAACCGCTATGTGGATGTCTGCTAACGCAGATCTGATATCATCTAGCACTGAAGCGTTGATGGAAAGAATGCAAAACTGACCTTAGATCAGTGTCTAGACCACAATTCCCACCGTTAGCATCGTAGAGCCCCATTAGCTGTGCTGGTGAATTAGTAAAAGTCAATCATCAATCAGCAACCACACCGACTGTTTCAATTGTAATACTTTGCATTAGCCTGGCTTAGCCTCTAACTGACGTATCTAACAGGATCCCTGATAGCTTTCCAGGTGTGTCGCAAATTAGTCACTTGTTAATAGGACATCTTAGCCTTTAGCTAATAGATGTGTGTAAATAGTTAGCTGCTTGCTACCTATTTTTAGTAATTTAGCAGACGCTTTTATCCAGAATGACTTCCACTGGTGAGTGCATACATTTTTCATACTTTAAAAAACCCCAAATCTCTCTCTCTCGCTTCTTCATTTTGGAAGAAATTCATTTTTAAAAACTGTTCAACTATTGTCTTTCTCTCTTTTTGAGTCAACTAATCGCCACATTTTATGCACTGCAGTGCAGATTCATTCTCTGATCCTTTAATTGGGTGGACAACATGTCAGTTCATGCTGCAAGAGCTCTGATAGGTTGGAGGACATCCTCCGGAAGTTGTCATAATTACTGTGTAAGTTTATGGAAGGGGGTGAGAACCATGAGCCTCCTAGGTTTTGTATTGAAGTCAATGTACCCAGAGTAGGACAGAAGCTAGCTGTCCTCCAGCTACACCATGGTGCTACCCAACAGAGTGCTGTGGAGTTTACTGTAGACTTCATAGACTTGTTACTTCATTGCAAAACTGTGTGATTTCGTCAATTATTTGGTGGCATGAATATATTTAGTATAGTTTTTAGTAATGTTTCACTATTTTTTATTTTGATGAAATTCACTGAGGAGGATGAATTCCCTTCTTCCTCTGAGGAGCCTCCCCTGCCCTACTCCTGTACACAACACACACTCACCTCCAGAAAGAGATGGAGAGCTAACGCCAGGGTGCAACTTTCCAAAGGGAGGGTATAGGGACCTGATCATATTGGACATTGATAGGCTTAGAGTTTAAGCCCTCATGGTCAGGGAAAACTCTTGGCCCAAGTCATAGTCACATAATAGTTACAGATGGACCAGATTTTCGGAGTAATATCATATCCGTTATGCACACTAAAATACTCGATCATGTCAATGAGCTAATTTGATCCAAAGCAACATTGTGTCTAAACAGTAATAAGACTCCACTGGGACTGTGCTGGGCTAATGTCCAATGCTGTGGTGAAAGTACTAATAGAGAAGAGTGATTGGTCAAATGGTTCTTTACCCTGTAGTGAAATCCCTGGGAGACACAACGTTTTATGTGCTAACTAGAACAATGTGCTAACTAGGACAATGTGCTAACTAGGACAATGTGTTAGCTACAACAATGTGCTAACTAGGACAATGTGCTAACTAGAACAATGTGCTAACTAGAACAATGTATTGTGTTTTTGTTGTAATCTGAACCATGGTTTTAATATGATCCGTTATTTCCCAAGGGTGAGTATGGTTCTATTACTGTATTAATTAATGTGGTAATAATGGACTGATGTGTGACTAACGATGCCTTCTCTCTTTTACTCTCTCTCCTCTATAGCGGACCCTCGGGTGAGTGAGAATGTCTCAGGTGAGTGGACTCTCAGTATGTCATGTTCACACATCTTTCCTCCCTAGTTTGTATCCCATTCTCTGTGCCTTACATATCAATCCTTAGATCTTGTTTTCTCTGCTCCCTCCAGGTAAAGATGCTATCTGGACACAGTTCCCGTTCAAAGCAGATTCCTACTCGGAGTGTAATGGGAAGCAGTATGTGAAGAGGACCTGGTACCGCAAGTTTGTGGGCATTCAGCTGTGCAACTCCCTTAGATACAAGATCTACATGAGTGACTCGCTCACCGGTCAGTATAGTATAGTAAGAGTGTTTGTCTATGTTTTACTGTCTATACTATTCCTTGTATTTGTGCATGTACGTATATGAAGAGTTTATAGGTTACATTGGAATTTTCAACAAGGTTTATCTAACCAGAGCCATTACCTTTGACCTCTGACCTTGTGCAGGCAAGTTCTACAACATCGGGGACCAAACAGGTCATGGGGAGGACCACTGCCAGTTTGTAGATTCTTTCCTGGACGGACAAACAGGCAGCCAGCTATTGGCCGACCAACTACCCAGCCGATCAGGTAGAGTACTGGGCCAAATACTGGAACCCGTTAGAGACATTTGTGGGAAAGAACCGTAGACACATGTACAGGTGCCCATGACCACGGTTCTTGGTCACTTTTCAATGACTACAGAAGTTTGATGTTTCAGGGTTAACTGTGGGAAACACTGATCTCTAGACTATGTTAAAAGACCATTCACATTCCAAACCATTTGTAAAATAAGTGTTCTCATATTCCCTCTGCTTTATTGTCTCAGGCTTCTACCGGGCTATGCGTCAGGAACCGGTCAACTTCGGCGAGATCGGAGGGAACTCGCACGCCACCTACGTTGGCTGGTACGAGTGCGGAACACCCATACCTGGGAAATGGTAAGACCCCTCCACCAGAGGGGTGGCCAGGAAGATGCCTGACTGGAAGAATGATGATCTCACCAGGGTGAGAGGAGGAGGACTGAGGAGGTTTCAGTGGCCCTTGAGGTGGGCTTCTCCCTCTTGTTACCATGGAGACTGTGTCAGTATGTTACCATGGAGATGCATCTGTCTGTCTGTCAGATGGTGATGGCCCACATTCCATTGTATAAAAGTGTACAGGACCATACCTTGTCATGGAACTCTGAGTTCTTTTGTCATATCTCCTTAGGGGATCTATTCAATCCGCATACCGGAAGTTCAGCTTTACAGTGTGATTGAATATTTAAAGGCAACGTTCCTGCTTTAGCAGAGACTGCTTTTACGATAAACACTGCTTATGTCGGCTAATATCCGAAATGACCTTTAAATTTCCATCACGGAATCTGTTACTCTTCAGCTTTACAGACTGAACCGAGCCCTAAGTCTCATCTCAGTATTTATCAAACACGACATGAGGCAGTCCTCAAAGCCTGTAAAAACGGGAGAGAAGTTAATAAAGGTGTGTCAGAGTGCTTCGAGAGGTTACATATGAACGCCGGAAACTGTTGGGAAGCTGGCTCCCTGAAAATGTAATGACGTGTATGATGTTATTTATCAAGCAGTTGTTATTCAATATTCCTTGTGGCTATAACACAAAAGCCTCTGCAAAAAAAGAACGAAAGCATTACACAGGCACACACACACACTAAATTCGTCACTCATACACACATACTCAATACCCTTTCTTGATTGGTCCTGTAGGATTGACAGTTGCGGTTTGCACAATATGAAATTATTATTTATATTTTACCACAGCATTGTTGAATACTTGTTTCTGATATGCTAGAAGGGCATTCTAGAATGGACATAAAAAACATAACTGGACGGCTAGAAAAGATATCAGGACGCAACATTCGCCTACACATGCAGACCATACTCGCTACAAAGTTACAGAAAGCTAAACCATCCACCACACTAACGGAAATTGGATACATTGTAAATGCAGGTCCAACGAGGAAAAACATAGCTAGCTAGCATTGATTTGTTTATGCAGAGACATATAT
Organism: Oncorhynchus clarkii lewisi; assembly: GCF_045791955.1. NCBI lineage: Eukaryota > Metazoa > Chordata > Actinopteri > Salmoniformes > Salmonidae > Oncorhynchus > Oncorhynchus clarkii. Next base: position 23,694,908 of record NC_092168.1, on the reverse strand, counting down.
TTTGGAGCATCTGATGGTCTAACGTGGTGAGTAGGGCTGCTGAGGTGACTATCGCCACACCGGCAGTCATGAGATCCTAGGTGACCTTTGAGTCACAGGATTCTCCTCTTATGCACTCTGGACATGTGTTAGTAGTACCCCACTTAATTTCTAATGATCAACAGCTCACTAATGGCCTGGTGATCAGGACTCTATTGTCCCTCTAACCACTCTGACATGAATGCAAAATTAAATAAAAAATCACAACACTCAGAATAGCATGATGCTTTTAAATCTCACCTCACTATGATGATCAATTTGAAGAAAGAAGTTCAACAACAGGTTGAAACTGAGTAGAAAACATGGTCGTTGTGTACAGTGGGGCAAATAAGTATTTAGTCAGCCACCAATTGTGCAAGTTCTCCCAATTAAAAAGATGAGAGAGGCCTGTAATTTTCATCATAGGTACACTTCAACTATGACAGACAAAATGAGAAAAGAAAATCAGAAAATCACATTGTAGGATTTTGAATGAATTTATTTGCAAATTATGGTGGAAAATAAGTATTTGGTTACCTACAAACAAGCAAGATTTCTGGCTCTCACACACCTGTAACTTCTTCTTTAAGAGGCTCCTCTGTCTTCCACTCGTTACCTGTATTAATGGCACCCGTATGAACTTGTTATCAGTATAAAAGACACCTGTTCACAACCTCAGACAGTCACACTCCAAACTCCACTATGGCCAAGACCAAAGAGCTGTCAAAGGACACCAGAAACAACATTGTAGACCTGCACCAGGCTGGGAAGACTGAATCTGCAATAGGTAAGCAGCTTGGTTTGAAGAAATCAACTGTGGGAGCAATTATTAAGAAATGGAAGACCTACAAGACCACTGATAATCTCCCTCGATCTGGGGCTCCACGCAAGATCTCACCCCATGGGGTCAAAATGATCACAAGAACGGTGAGCAAAAATCCCAGAACCACACGGTGGGACCTAGTGAATGACCTGCAGAGAACTGGGACCAAAGTAACAAAGCCTACCATCAGTAACACACTACGCCGCCAGGGACTCAAATCCTGCAGTGCCAGACGTGTCCCCCTGCTTAAGCCAGTACATGTCCAGGCCCGTCTGAAGTTTGCTAGAGAGCATTTGGATGATCCAGAAGAAGATTGGGAGAATGTCATATGGTCAGATGAAACCAAAATATAACTTTTTGGTAAAAACTCAACTCGTCGTGTTTGGAGGACAAAGAATGCTGAGTTGCATCCAAAGAACACCATACCTACTGTGAAGCATGGGGGTGGAAACATCATGCTTTGGGGCTGTTTTTCTGCAAAGGGACCAGGACGACTGATCCGTGTAAAGGAAAGAATGAATGGGGCCATGTATTGTGAGATTTTGAGTGAAAACCTCCTTCCATCAGCAAAGGCATTGAAGATGAAACGTGGCTGGGTCTTTCAGCATGACAATGATCCCAAACACACCGCCCGGGCAACGAAGGAGTGGCTTCGTAAGAAGCATTTCAAGGTCCTGGAGTGGCCTAGCCAGTTTCCAGATCTCAACAACATAGGAAATCTTTGGAGGGAGTTGAAAGTCCGTGTTGCCCAGCAACAGCCCCAAAACATCACTGCTCTAGAGGAGATCTGCATGGAGGAATGGGCCAAAATACCAGCAACAGTGTGTGAAAACCTTGTGAAGACTTACAGAAAACGTTTGACCTCTGTCATTGCCAACAAAGGGTATATAACAAAGTATTGAGACAAACTTTTGTTATTGACCATATACTTATTTTCCACAATAATTTGCAAATAAATTCATAAAAAATCCTACAATGTGATTTTCTGATTTTTTTTCTCTGATTTTGTCTGTCATAGTTGAAGTGTACCTATGATGAAAATTACAGGCCTCTCTCATCTTTTTAAGTGGGAGAACTTGCACAATTGGTGACTGACTAAATACTTATTTGCCCCACTGTATGTTATTTCAAAGCTTAACACAAGGAAATTGACAGCGCTTTCTAAGGTGATGACTAATTCAAAACACCCATATGAATATTAGAGCTTACGCATGTAGACCTACATAAACTCAGCAAAAAAAGAAATGTCCTCTCACTGTCAACTGCATTTATTTTCAGCAAACTTAACATGTGTAAATATGTGTATGAACATAAGATTTAACAACAGACACAAACTTAACAAGTTCCATGTGACTAACAGAATGGAATAATGTGTCCCTGAACAAAGGGCCGGTCCAAATCTAAAGTAACAGTCAGTATCTGGTGTGGCCACCAGCTGCATTAAGTACTGCAGTGCATCGCCTCCTCATGGACTGCACTAGATTTGCCAGTTCTTACTGTGAAATGTTACCCCACTCTTCCACCAAGGCACCTGCAAGTTCCCTGACATTTCTGAGGGGAATGGCCCTAGCCCTCACCATCCGATCCAACAGGTCCCAGACGTGCTCAATGGGTTTGAGATCCGGGCTCTTCGCTGGCCATGGCAGAACACTGGCATTCCTGTCTTGCAGAAAATCACGCACAGAACGAGTAGTATGGCTGCGCGTGATTTCCTGCAAGACAGGAATGTCAGTGTTCATGCTTGAGGGGCATGTCAGGATGAGGGATTGTGTGTTCCTGGTGTAACCCGGGCAGTTGTTGTTGCCATCCTGTACCTGTCCCGCAGGTGTGATGTTCGGATGTACCGATCCTGTGCAGGTGTTGTTACACGTGGTCTGCCACTGCGAAGATGATCAGCTGTCCGTCCTGTCTCCCTTTAGCGCTGTCTTAGGCATCTCACAGTACGGACATTGCAATTTATTGCCCTGGCCACATCTGCAGTCCTCAAGCCTCCTTGCAGCACGCCTAAGGCACGTTCACGCAGATGAGCAGGGACCATGGGCATCTTTCTTTTGGTGTTTTTCAGAGTCAGTAGAAAGGCCTCTTTAGTGTTTCATAACTGTGACCTTAATTGCCTATCGTCTATAAGCTGTTAGTGTCTTAACGACCATTCCACAGGTACATGTTCATTAATTGTTTATGGTTCATTGAACAAGCATGGGAAACAGTGTTTAAACCCTTTACAATGAAGATCTATGAAGTTATTTGGATTTTTACGAATAATCTTTGAAAGACAGGGTCCTGAAAAAGGGATGTTTATTTTTTTGCTGAGTTTATAAGCCAACGCCCCAATGTTTGGGGGGGGACATAAAAGACTAAAAAGAGCAAATCAGCTCCATGTGATTTTAATTTTTTTTTAATTTAAATTTTGGCAATCGGTTCCAAAGTATTCTCGCACATAATAGAGATATGTGATCGCATACAAATGTAAGCAAGGGTTGAAATTATTATGTTTTAGTCAAATATATCTGTTTGCCCTTCTTGCGGGTAATTTGCTGTCTACAAATGTGTAATTATGTTCCAGCCCCCTGACCAAAAAGATAAAATAAATACATTTGGTACATAATTGGTCAAGCCTAAAATTAACAAATTTAGAGTTGGCCTACAATTATATTTAATTTGTATTTGATTTTGAATCGCCTAGTAATAACCACTGGTGAGTGATGTGAACATGAATTTCTGTGGTCCCTACTGTTGCAGTCATGACGCAAGTGGAGCTATGCTGTCAAATCCTCCCACGTTTCTCGTTTGACCCGTTGTTTTCAGCAACTGATATTTTTGAATTTGGTTATCATATTGAAGATTTACTAGCAACAAACTACAGTGCATTCGGAAAGTATTCAGACCCCTTGAATGTTTTTGACATTTTGTTAAGGTACAGCCTTATAAAATTGACTAAATTATTGTTTTTTTCTCATCAATTTACACACAATACCCCATAATGACAAAACGAAAACATGTTTTTAGAATTTTTTTGCTAAGTATTCAGACCCTTTGCTTTGAGACTCGAAATTGAGCTCAGGTGCATCCTGTTTCCATTGATCATCCTTGAGATGTTACTACAACTTGTTTGGAGTCCACCTGTGGTAAATCCAATCGATTGGACATGATCTGGAAAGGCACACTCCTGTCTATATAAGGTTCCATAGTTGACAGTGCATGTCAGAGCAAAAACCAAGCCATGAGGTCGACGGAATTGTCCATAGAGCTCAGCGACCGGATTGTTTCGAGGCACAGATCTGGGGAAGGGTACCAAAAAATGTCTGCAGTATTGAAGGTCCCCAAGAACACAGTGACCTCCATCAGTCTTAAAGTGAGGACGTTTGGAACCACCAACACTCTTCCTAGTGCTGGCTGCCCGGCCAAACTGAGCAATCAGGGAGAAAGGGCCTTGGTCAGGGAGGTGACCAAGAACCCAATGATCACTCTGATAGAGCGCCAGAGTTCCTGTTTTTGCTTTGTCATTATGGGGTATTATGTGTAGATGAGGAAAAAACAATTTAATCCAGTTTAGAATAAGGCTGTAACGTAACAAAATGTGGAAAAAGTCAAGAGGTCTGAATACTTTTTGAATGCACTGTACTTAGCTATCTAGCCTATTGTTTGATGTCAATGTGATCTCCTCATAATGAACAGTGTGAGTGTCCTGACGAGAAGGCAAACTTTTCTAGCTATGCCAGGCAAAATCTGTTATCAGCTCATTGTTATGGATGCATCAAAATTAATTTAAATAGAAAACAGCTTAAACAAACAAATGCATCTACTCCGCTGTTATTCTGGCTGCAGAGGTCGTGACGGTGTTGACCTTAGCTAGTTGGCTAGCTAGTTGGGACAAGAACATTGCCAGCGAGCATGGCAACGGAACATATCGAATGAACAACTGGGTCGCGCCTCTAGCAACTGAAAAATTTGAAAGTTTGTCTTAGAAAAATTTCATAAACCATTTGTTTTGCATTTCTACCGATAAATTGCCACTACTTGGTCCATTATTTACAAGTTAATATACACAACAATATTACTTTACTCCCTTAAGTCTCAAGATAAAGTTTGTATTGCAAGGTGGTTCTACTGACTTCAGGTGTGTCAAGCACTTGGAAAAACACCTGAATGGATTCTGTAGCCAATGAAAGACCAAATAAGAGAAATGAGCAGACACTGAGGCCTTGTAAGATTCAAGGGCTCAGTTGGAAAGAACGGCATAAGGGATGCTTTGTTCTTTCATCTTTAACACATTTCTAACTCATTTGGAGTCATTTCAATTTAGAGAATGTGCCAGGAATGTAATGTTATGTGGACTGATGCACATTGGAAGTTACCCAAATTGTCCACCTCTGGAGCCTGTTCAGGAGGGTGCAACATCACAGAATGTTCAAATAGGAATGTATTGTGTATATACAATGAGGAAATGTGTCAGTTTTACACAGTACATCCATCTACAACATTCTGAACATTTCAACTCACCAGTGTCTTTAGCCTTGCAATATTTTGCTGTTTGAGTTTAAATATGAGACAGCCATGTCAATAAAAGGCTTATTTATGTGGAAACCAACAACCAAATGAAGATTGTTTTACATTGTGTATGGCTGCGGCTGTTATTTTCAATCCCAATCGTTATGTTAGTGTTGAACAGAAAATTGTATTTTTGTTTCAGATATGTACAACCATTCCTGTATCTATTTTCTACAATAAAACCTTACGTATGGTTCTTGTTTTACTACTGCGCTGACTGTTGTAAATGCATTGTGCATATCTGTATGTGTGGTGTTCATATGGTCATAGCATTAGCAAGTGGACACACACACACACTAAATAAACACATTTCACTCTTTTGGCCATTAGTTGACTAAAGGCAGGCAGAGCTGAGGGACCAAGCACCTTTTTCCCCACCACACATCCCAGCCAACCACAATGCCTGATTAGAAAAACAAATAGCAACACCAGCATTACCACACTTTTCCAAATCCACCTAGATGGGAGAGGAAAGGCTCTCGAAAGCTAAGATCAACACAGAGCCGTGAACTCAAACCACAATGTGAGGGGAGGAGAATGAAAACCAAAAGACAGACAAAACTTCGAGCTGGGTTTCAAAGCCTTTATTAGGTTCCAGAGAAAATGCTAGTCCATACATAAACTAAATGTCACTTCAAGGTGGAATTTCTGATTGATATTAGTACAAACCAGTGAGGAAAATAAAGAGCAATAGCAATAAACAATGAGGTGATTTAAGAGGCTAAACATGGTAGGATTCTTCTGGAGGATCAAAACTACTCCTCCCATAATTCAACACACAGTTAGTGTTCTCAACCAAAGGGCAGATTCCATGACACGTCACAATACCAGTCATAATATCAACATGGCGGTGAGGAAAACAAATTATATATAGAAAAAAAAGAAAAAAAAGTTGAACACTTTCACTAGTCTCTCATACACACATCTGTAGATGCGCTTCCGCAAACTACTGTCTATCCCAAAACCAGTTAAACGCAATACGAATCAACGTCCTCTGTTGACCAGCGTATACAGATGCATGTATGCATTACAGATGTCAGACTAACAAAATAAAATGTGTAAAATAATTTAAACAGCTTTCATACACAGGCCTGTTTTGGTCTTTCCAGGTGAGTGTACTTACAGACTGACTACATGTTCACAATGACAGACACACAGGGCTGGAGAGTGAGGGTGGGGCCTAGAGCTGGGCGATATGGACACAAATCCATATTACGATAAATGTCTGAATTATCACCATAACGATTAATAGAATGATAAGTTTAGAACATTAATGTGCACCGGTAAGCCTACTTTTGTATTTTACCATACCCTTACAACTACTACTACAACTTTCAAATGTTGGAACTATCAAAAGTAATGTTGGCAATAGCCCATATTAGCAAACTTATTTCATTTCAAACTTCACATTTCTCTAGTATAGGCTACTTGTGGTTATTGATATCAGTAAAATGTCCTCGATAAATGGTCGGTGTGATCGGTGTTGATAATTTTTGGTTTATCGTCCCAGCTCTATTAGAGTACACTGTGTGTCATACAGCAGGGCCATAACACATCGGTATCTGTGTGTGTGTGTGTGTGTGTGTGAGAGAGAGAGTGGGGTGAAGGGGCGAGACAGAATACAAACAGACGATCAGACTGAGGGTTTGTAGCTTGTTTGGGATATACACTCCTCAATATCTGAGGACTGAGAGGGATGGACAGATTAGCAGACCATGTTTACCGAACCCCAGCCTAACAGCCAGGACACGCAGGGGAGGGGTGGGTGGATAACATTCCACGTTCCCTCCCCTCTTACCGGTACCCGGGACCAGGCTGGGCGTAACCCGAGCCGAAGGGGGGCCGGTTGCGGGCGTATGGGTTTGACACCCCGGGAGGGGGGGTGACGTTGCTACCGGGGGGAGGGGTGTAGCCGGGACGGGGCTGGTAACCCTGGCCAGGCTGGGGCTGGGAGCCTGGGGGCAGGCTGTAGTTGGCAGGCTGGTTGGCCTGGGAGGTGTAGTTTTGGGGAGGGAATACCCCTGGGGGGTACTGCTGTGCACCCTGAGGTGGAGGAGCCTGCTGTTGGCCTCCCTGGAAGCCGGGGGCTGGGGTCTGGCCAGGCGCGGGGGCCTGGGAGGTGGGGGCAGGGTAGTTCTGGAAAGTTTGCTGCTGTTGGGGCTGAGGGCCGCCAGGTTGCGGGGCCCCGGGCTGGGGGGTGTATCCTGCTGAGAGAGCGAGACAGAGTTGGGGACAGAAGTAGAGTATAACTTTTAGTTGTGATCCATTTCTCATTCATAGCATCGTTTGTGTGAAGCTCTGGGCCATTGTTACAAGATTAGCCTGTCCTTCTTGGACCTTTTCTAAAGGAAAGTGTGATGAGGAATGAGTGCGTCTTACCAGGGTACTGCATGCCATACTGCTGCTGTGGTGCTGGCTGCTGGGGTGGGTATCCACCTGGGGCCTGGTACTGGTACATCTGACCTGGAGAAGGAAGAAAGAAAGATATCAGTATGATTGCTGGGGAAAAAAAAAAAAAAAAGAAAACACGGCTAGAATCGGACAGGATGGGCTTAGTGCAAACAGCTTCAACAACTAGAATTAAAAAAGGATTGGTTCCTCAAAGCCCTGCACCGAGACAATGCTCTATGGCACATCACAGTCAGCTGTGCAGATCTAAGCTAAACACAAAACTTTGCTCCCTTGCTCGCTCTTACATACACACATTTGGATAGACCAGTGTGTATTGGGTCAAAGCGAGTGTCGTCTGTCTAAACAGGTCTGTGTCAGTGGACAGCCACTTTCCTCCCAGCTTTTATTAGCCATGACCTCACGTCTAACTGTGTGTGTGTAGTCCGTGTTTTAAAAAAAACAACTCTAGAATTGCATGTCCCCTTAATAACGTGGACTGAGGAGTGGGTTTAAGAGAGTCTGAAAATAAAAAGCAAAACTACACTCGCAAAACACTGAAACCGGTGGCCAACTAAAGTTTTCCAGTGAGTCTCACCATGTTCAGCAAACATGTAGTTGGCCACCAGAGTATTCCCTTTACAAGGCCTGTACCGCACTCCCAGAGCCCCTGGCGTGTAAAGTAGGGCGACGAAGTATTAAAAACACAGAGTAAAAGGATAATGAGAGAAGGCTGGTTTACGGTTCACTGGTTTTTCATGTGCCAGTTAAAGTGGAGCGTTGATTTTCCACTCTTAGAGAGGGCTCGTAACAGAGCCCTATGGAACTCCTTTGTGGGGGAATAGGGCCTGGAGATTGGTGCTAGGCTATCAGTAGGCTAATGAAGCAGTAATTTGTGATTGTGCACATTTTTGTTGTATCTTTCTGGCACTGAAACACACTTGTTCATTACGATAAATAACCAATAATGTCCTACGAGAAAATGCTGAAGTTTGAAAGGAAATAACTGTACTAATATGGGTGATTGTTGATGGGACAATTGATGGCTACTTTTAAAGTAGTAGTTTTAAAGGGGTAATATGAATATTTTTCATTCAATATATTGTTATAATTGTCAATTTATGATGTTTTTTTTTTCTTTCTTCCGTATTGCCCAGCTCTCTCACAACCACCACACCAGGGTTTCCATTAAGAAAATAAAAAAGTGGTGCCTGACAACGTGTTCTGGAAGATTTCAATTTACTGTCCATTTGAGAAATGTACCAGACCCATATGCACTGGGTGAGTAACCTATTAGAGTGTCCACTAACGGTGTTCAGAATGACAGAAACCACATTTACATTATGGTAATGCGTCTTAACAGAACATGACACTCCTGTAATGAAGCAGACAATAAAACATTTTCAAACATTTGCCAAAATGCAATTCGTAGGAAATCACCATTCTAAAACACTGCACCTGATGCCAGCATTATATGACAGATGAAAATCTGTTAGAACCTTAGAAGGGGAACCTAAAGATGCAACAACTAGGATGGGTTGATATGACTAGGATTGTGTCTTCGGCTCCTGGACAACGAAAGAAAGTTGATATGAAAACCAATAGAACAGGAGAGAAATGAAGTCTTTCAAAAGTGGCAAAAAGCCTAGCTGATTATTAAATTGTGGCTGTCAGTGAAGAGCATCGAAACTGCGTGTGAAGATGTGTCTTGAGTAGAACTTAAATGTTGAGACAAGGTGTGGCGATGATGGTCTCTCTCCAGAATGCACTCAGCTGTCTCCTGCCAAATCTTTTTGCATTCATTGTGGGAATTGTTTGCCCTTTGATTGTTTTAAAAAAAAAATCTGGTTACAAATCATTTCTGTTAATGCATTGTATTACTACACTGAACAAAAAGAAACGTAATATGCAACAATTTCAAAGGTTTTACTGAGTTGCAGTTCACATAATGAAAGCAGTCATTTGAAATAAATTCATGAGGCCTTAATCTATGGATTTCTCATGGCTGGGAATACAGATATGCATCTGTTGGTCACAGATACCTATAAAAATTTTTAAAAAGTAAGGGGGTGGAACAGAAAAGCAGTCAGTATCTCGTGACCACCATTTGCCTCATGCAACGCGACACATCTCCTGTGCATTATGCTGAAACATACGGCGATGGCGGCAGATGAATGGCAATAGGCCTCAGGATGCCGTTACGGTACGTTTGTACATTCAAATTGCCATCAATAAAATGCAATTGTGTTTGTTGTCCGTAGGTGATACCTGCCCACACCATAACCCCACCACCACAGGGGACACCGTTGCTGACATCAGCAAACCGCTCACCATACACAACACCATATCTGCCATCTGCCCAGTACAGTTGAAACTGGTATTCATTTGTGAAGAGCACACTTCTCCAGAGTGGCAGTGGTGAGCACTTGCACTGTCGGTTACGACGCCGAACTGCAGTCAGGTCAAGACCCTGGTGAGGACGATGAGCACGCAGATGAGCTTCCCTGAGACGGTTTCTGACAATTTGTGCAGAAATTTTTCAGTTGTCCAAACCCACAGTTTTCAGCTGTTTGGGTGGCTGGTCTCAGACAATCCCGCAGGTGAAGAAGCCAGAAGTGGAGGTCCTGGGCTGGCGCGTTTGCACGTGGTCTGCGGTTGTGAGGCCGGTTGGACGTACTGTCAAATTCTCTAAAACAAAGTTGGAGGCGACATTTGGTAGAGAAATTAACATTACATTATCTGGCAACAGCTCTGTTGGACATTCCTGAAGTCAGCATTTTATTTATTTTTTATTTCACCTTTATTTAACCAGGTAGGCCAGTTGAGAACAATTCTCATTTACAACTGTGACTGTGCCAAGATAGAGCAAAGCAGTGTGACAGAGTTACATATGGGATAAACAAACATACAGTCAATAACACAATAGAAAAGTCTATATACAGTGTGTGCAAATGTAGTAAGATTAGGGAGGTAAAGCAATAAATAGGCCATAGTTCTGAAATAATTACAATTTAGTAATTAAACACTGGGGTGATAGATGTGCAGAAGATGAAGTGGAGATGCTGGGATGTAGAGTAAAACAACAGTATGGGGATGAGGTAGTTGGGTGGGCTATTTACAGATGGGCTATTTACAGGTGCAATGATCTGTGAGCTGCTCTGACAGCTGATGCTTAAAGTTAGTGAGGAAGATAAGTCTCCAGCTTAAGTGATTTTTGCAATTAGTTCCAGTCATTGGCAGCAGAGAACTGGAAGGAAAGGTGGCCAAAGAGGAGTTGGCTTTGGGGGTGACCAGTGAAATATACCTGCTGGAGAGCGTGCTACGGGTGGGTGCTGCTATGGTGACCATTGAGCTGAGATAAGGCGGGGCTTTACCTAGCAAAGACTTATAGATGACCTGGAGCCAGTGGGTTTGGCGACGAGTATGAAGCGAGGACCAGCCAATGACAGCATACAGGTTGCAGTAGTGGGGAGTATATGGGGCTTTGGTGACAAAACTAATGGCACTGTGATAACCAATTTGGATGTAGTCTAAGTAGAGTAGAGGCTATTTTGTAAATTACGTCGCCGAAGTCAAGGAACGGTAGGATGGTCAGTTTTACGAGGGTATGTTTGGCAGCATGAGTGAAGGAGGCTTTGTGACATAGGAAGCAGATTCTAGATGTAATTTTGGATTGGAGACGCTCAGTGTGAGTCTGGAAGGAGAGTTTACAGTCTAGCCAGACACCTAGGTATTTGTAGTTGTCCACATATTCTAAGTCAGAACCATCCAGAGTAGTGAAGCTAGACGGGCTGGCGGGTGCGGGCAGCGATCAGTTGAAGAGCATGCATTTAGTTTTAATCCCTCTAACTTTAAGCATCAACTGTCAGACAATGACAATTGCACGCTCCCTTGAGACATCTGTGGAATTGTGTTGTGTGACAAAACTGCACATTTTATTGTGGCCTTTGTCCCCAGCACAAGAAGCCCCTGTGTAATGATTAGAGATGTACGATATCTCGGAATCAGACGATATTAGCAAAAAAAGGCCAACATCGGCTCGATGTCAAGTTTAACGCCGATGTGCATACCTATATAACGTAGGTAGATGAGGTGCATACCTATATAACGTAGGTAGATGAGGTGCATACCTATATAACGTAGGTAGATGAGGTGCATACCTATATAACGTAGGTAGATGAGGTGCATACCTATATAACGTAGGTAGATGAGGTGCATACCTATATAACGTAGGTAGATGAGGTGCATACCTATATAACGTAGGTAGATGAGGTGCATACCTATATAACGTAGGTAGATGAGGTGCATACCTATATAACGTAGGTAGATGACGTAATGACACCCTGAAAAATGCAGCGCTACACAGAACAAAAGCAGAAAAATAGTAAGCGCTACACTTCCAACAACTAAACAAGTTCAAGTCGAGCAGTCATTTGAAATAATAAGAACATTTCAGCAAGACAACAAAGGCAAAATCCATTAACGCCAAGATAATGGAAATCATTGCCCTAGACTATCCTCCGTTCTCTGTCGTGGATGATGTTGGCTTTTGCCGACTGGTCGAGCACCGGTACACGCTACCAAGTAGCCGCTATTTTTCAGATGTGGTTCTACCAGAGTTACACAGTATTGTTGAAACACATCCACGAGCGTCACTGTTATTAGCTTCATGACTGACATTTGGAACAGCGATATCAGCCCCATGAGCATGCGGAGTCTGACAGCACTGTGGGTCGACGAGGATTTCGAACTGAGGAAAGCCGTATTGCATGCTCAAGAACATGCTGGTTATCATACCGCTGCTGCCATTTCAATGGCATTTGAGAACATGAACACACTACTAGCGCCAGTCTAACAACTGACTGGAGAAATAAGCTAATCAACTGCATCTGCAGCAGACGTGATACCCTCTGTCATGGCACTGAAACGCCCGCTCAACAAAACTGCTGACAGACCGTGGGGTTAATAGGGCTAGGCCCCTATTTTTACTCCACTTCCTGTCTGAATGACGTGCCCGAAGTAAACTACCTGATGCTCAGACCCTGAAGCCAGGAGATGCATATAATTGGTAGCATTAGGGAAAAAAAACACTTTGAAATTTGTAGAAAGGTTAAAATAATGTAAGAGAATATAACATAATAGATATGGTAGGAGAAAATCCAAAGAAAAACCAACTGGATTTTTTTTGAGAGACCATGCTCTTCCAATGGCTTCCACAGCGTGTCAGTAGTCTATGTTCAAGGTTTCTGGCTTGTAACTTCAAAAACGAAGAAGAAATATCAGTTTTAGTACAGGGACCCCAGTCTTGGAAATTCGTGTTTGCGCGCGCCATGAAGAAAGGACGCATCTGCTAAAATCGGTTTCCTATTGAACATACTTTCCATAAGAAATATTATAGTTCGATTACATTTTAGGGTATCTGAGGAGTAAATAGAAATGTATTTTGACTTGCTGAACAAGTGGATTACTCAAAATCGATGGTGCCAACTAAACTGACTTTTTGGGATATAAAACAGGATTTTATCTAACAAAACGACACTACATGTTATAGCTGGAACACTTCGGATGACAAATCAGAGGAAGATTTTCAAAAGTAAGTGAATATTTAATCTCGATTTGTAAATTTATGAAACCTGTGCCGGTTGAAAAATATTTTGATGTGGGGCACCGTCCTCAAAACAATCGCATGGCATGCTTTTGCTGTAATAGCTACTGTAAATCAGACAGTGCAGTTAGATTAACAAGAATTTACGCTTTCAACCGATATAAGACACTTATATTTACCTAAATGGTTAATATCCATAATATTTATGATTATTTATTTGAATTGTGCGTTGTCCAGTTTCACTGGAAGTTGTCCCGCTAGCGGGACGCCTAGCCCTAAGATTAAAACGTACAAAAAGTACTGGAGGCTGTGAACAAGCGATTCGGTGGCATTCTCTCTCTGCCCCTTTACTGTGTCGCCACCATGCCCGATGCTAGCTACAAGGACCGCTACTTCGATGCAGACAAGAAACAGGGCTTACATGACGTTACATGCATAGCTGGAACGTTGACAGTGCGCACCAAGGAAGAGAGGCCGCGGACAGAGCTGAAACTTCACTGCTTGACATGTATGATGAAATCCTGGTTGAGAATGAAACTAATAAAAACAAAACAGCAAGTAAGTGAAATAAATAGATTTTGATTATGTTTTACTGGTAATGGTGACAAATGCCAACAAAATAGCTTTGTCACTGGGGTGTGTGTGTGTGCAACCTTTAACTAGGCAAGTCAGTTAAGAACAAATTATTATTTACAATGACGACCTACCCCGGACGACGCTGGGCCAATTGTGCGTCGCCTTATGGGACTCCCAATCACAGTCGGATGCGATACAGCCTGGATTCAAACCAGGGACTGTAGTGACCTCATGCTCTGAGATGCAGTGCCTTAGACCGCTGCGTCAGTGTGTGTAACTATTTAACTGTACTAGAATGCTTAAAAAGGAGAAGAAAAAAAATGTAATATCGGTATTGTTTTTTTTGGCAAGGAAAATATCAGTATGGCCAAAAATGTTATATCGGTGCATCCCTAGTAATTATCATGCTGTTTAAATCAGCTTTTTTGATATGGATTGGTGGATATGGTGGATGGATTATCTTGGCAAAGTAGAAATGCTCACTAACAGGGTTGTACAAAAAATTTGTACCCACAATTTGAGAGAAAAGGTTTTTGTGGATATGAAAAATTTGGGGATCTATTATTTCAGCTCATGAAAAACCAATACGTTAAAATGTTGCGTTTATATTTTTGTTCAGGATACTTTAGGTGTTTATTTTTCCCAGGTCTGGACCAGATGAATGAACCACGTTTTATTCCTCCACCATTGCTTTTCCCTCAATTATAACATGATGTGAAAAGCCACCTATATGATGAAACCAGATATATTGCTCTGAGACAACATCTATGGAGAATGTCAACAGTTCAAATCAGTTACTTCAACAATAAGTTACAACAGGACAGTCAGTCTAAGGTTCCCAGGTTAATGAGCCTATAATGAAGGGGGACAACAGCTGTAACCCCAATGTCAACCCCTGTAATGTGAGCACAATGGTGCTCTAGTGAGAATGACAATGTGTGGGTGTGGGTTGGCTGTTTTGGTGTCCTGCCTGCTATCCATCATGCATATTACACAATGTGATGGAGAGACGGATGGGGCTGCCGTCAGGCCTCATTGGCCAGAGGACTTCATCTCTGATCTCTGCTCAGTACATTTAAATCCCAAAGGAAAGAGAAATCACTGGGTCTCTATGGAGAGAGACCGACTGCCTGCACATGTATTCCTTCAACTGAACAGAACACAGCTGGAAAAATCATTCTCTGGAATGCCATTGCTTGACTGTAGTTTTAGACTTTTGGGGATGTTCTCAAAAAGGAAATATTGGTAGTCTGATAAGGGTCACTGTCTTTACTGAGGTGGGTGAACAGGTGTTATAGCACTCCTGGTTGCCCTCTCACCCAGAGAACACTCCTCCCTCTATGGTTGATCATCGTCTGATATGAAAGAGAGCCACTATACATATTCTGCTTATGGATCTTGTTAGTGCCATGTTTGCTTGTATACACAAACCAACCATGTGTTGTCAGAGAAAGAGGGGGAGCTATCTGGCCATCTACCCTTAAAGCACATGTGTCCACGATGACTTTCTGAAGAAGTCTTCTCTGTGCATATTCCCAATGCACCACACCCTTAAATCAACATGTTCATTCCCAACATGTTGGTAGAAGTGCACTGTTCCTATTCCTGGTCAACAATACAAATCGGTCTCCATTGTGTTGTGTTGACTTTGTTCATCTATAACCCAGGCACTCAGGGGAGACAGAGGGGCAGAGACGGTGTTGAATTTAGGGAACGTTTGGGGATCAAATTATGGTCAGGCACACCATTGGAGTGTTGGGATTGGTGAAGACATGTCCATGCAGCCTGACGAGGCTGTCTGCCCACCAGCTGCAGCCCAGAGTCTGGGAGAACCGGATGGAGGGACAAGCACAGCGAAGAAAATAGGAGGATGAACCCATGACGACATCCAGAAGAAGCCCTGTCATGACAGGGTTGGACTCAACATCTAAAAGGACAGCCAACCACATGGTAAGCGAGGTCACACTGAACCTAATAACTACCAATGACCATTATATGACCGTGCGGTCATTGATGGACAAACTAAAAGTGACCAGCACAAAGCGCAAGGGTCTGGAATTTATAGAGAATCACTGAGTTGTAGAAGTAAGAACTAAGGATGAATTACTGTGTAACTTAAGACTCTTATGGGTGTCTTGGCTCTGCTAAACTCAATCCCAACCCCTTGGAGAAGCCTGAACACTGGCCGAGCCAAAACCACTGTTCTGGGGAACACGGTCAAACCGTGACCATGTGGAACCGCAGTCTGTGTTCCAGGTGTGGTTTGGAGGTGCTGGTATGGTTCCTCTGAGTCACAGCTCAACGAGCCTACCGCGTGGATATGTGTGTTCCAGCTGTGGTTTGGATCCCGTGGTGTGGTTGTCTGCATGCTGCTTGTGGGTCTTTTTGGGTGAAAACAGATATGTCTCCAGAGATAGAGGCTACGGAGAGCCACAACATAAACAATTGTTTTAAAAGTGCATTCCAATGACAAAACATCCAAAATAACGAACTCACTAAATAAGAAGACTGACTCGCAACATTTTCCCCTGTCCCTTCCCTTCCTGTTTCTGTCCATCTCATATACTGAGATGCCAAACCCTAGGACACATGCACCTAGTCATCTGGTAAGAGAGTTAACTCGCCAGCAGGGCACACCTCTGTGTTGATTCCATAACACCATTATGGGAATACCCAGTAGGTCCTAGAGGAAAAGCTCAGGGAAGGTCTGGTCGGGAAGATTAACACCAAAAACCATTTCCCCCTAAAAACACCACCCCAAAGTAGCTCGCAACTAGAGACGACAGACTGCTTGTTTTTAATTTCCCAACCTTGGTCTGATCTGATCCCTCGCTCATGCATCTCTCCGTTAGAGGGGCCGGAGACTATGGACATCCCATTTTCCAAGAACTACATGATGTTCATGGGGGAGTGCAGATAGCAGGAGGGGATTCTACATGAAGAGTTGTCTGGCTGACTAAGATGGATGCCAAGATCATGAACGCACTGTTTATACAGTTGATTAAGTTACTTCCGTGAACAGTTTCTCTGTGTCTGTGATAACATGGAATTACTCATTCAATCTAAAATGGGCTTACATACAGTCTCATGTTAAGAGACATCATCCACTAAATCACAGCATGCAGAGTGTAAAAAAATATATATACACACACGGTACCGGATTCAGGACTGGGGAACTGGCCAATCCAAGTGCAGCATCTAGCCATCACCAAGTCAGATAGAGTTCTGCTGCATCAATGGCATTACATCCCCTACCAAGATGGCAGTTCCACTTCATTCCAACAGCTTGACAAACAATGAATACAAGTAGGGCAATCTATTCCTCCTGTTTGTGGTTGTAGACAAGCCCGAGCAGTGAACATCTGGGTTAAACCATTGTGAAACTGTCTGTAGTGATGAGGTGAAAACAGAGCAAAACACAACAGCGGTGGTAGTGACTGGGAGTAGTGACAACTCTACTGGGGCAGAACGGCCCAATGCTGCCATGCAAGAGAAGTGTTTTCCACAACACACTGACTGGGTCAAGGCTGCCCTTAGGCAATGCACAGGTCTAGGATCAGTTTAAAGCACAAACTGAAATGGGGTAGCTCTTGGGCCAAATTCATTCTCCTGTTTCGACAGGACAAAGCAACAGAGTCAACGCACGCACACACACTTTTTAGGGGTCTCAGTGGACCCCAGGTATTTGGAGGTGCTAAACCACCCACACTGATAATCTCTCCCTCTCAGAGGTCATAAACAGCTATTACAACCCCCCCCCCACACTCACTTAAGTTGTCATGGTTTTGTGATGTGTTTCCAGGGACATAAACAGCCATTAAACCCACTTTATTTACAGACACCACAAGTGTTGTACTCTCCTACTGCACAATTCCTCAGATCACATCGTTTCCTACATGTATTCACTCATGCAGAGCTGTGGTGTGTCTGCATATGAGTTTCATGGTCATTTAGAATGTGTTTGTTTTGTATGTGTTCCTAACCGTCCATGGCTGCTGGGGGTCCCTGCTGTACCCCTGCATAGGGGGCCTGTGGCTGGGGGGGTACCCCGGGCTGGGGGGCGGCAGACGAGGATGAGGCAATGCTGTCTGGAGTACCTGACCGCTCCTCAGCCAAGACACCTGGGGGGGCTAGATAAGAGATAGCGAAAGGGTATGTGAAAAATAAAACAGGGTGGAGAGTGAGGGTAAGGTGTGTGACAACAATGTAGTCAGAAGACTGCATAGAAAGTACAAACAAAGCGGGAAAAAAATAAATTGCAAGGCAACGATGGAATTACCTGGGACCTGGTCCTCACTCAGGCCGAAGGCGGAGATGACGTTCTTGCTGACCTCGCCCTGGTTCTTCAGGGGGTCGAAGGCCGACATGCTGGCCGCGCTGACTGGGACCAGGGCCTGCTTCATTGCTGCCTCTGCTGCTGCCACCGCCCTCCCCTCATGTCTATCCACCAAGTCTGAAGAGAGGGAGTGGAAGGTAGTGGAGAGAGAAAAGGAGAGAGCGACACGTGTCAACACACAATCACAAAAAAGACATGGACAAAGATGCTAGAGAAGCACACACACACCTCAGTTTGAGGCAGAGAGAGATGTTCATAAATAGTTCAATTATCGTTACTCATTGAACAGTCAAACCACTGCGTAAGTGGGGCTTACGAGGGGCTTTAATGGGTGTATTATCCTAACCCTGGGTTAAGGATGTTACCACACCAAAGGAAACACCTTGTAAAAAAAACACACTTCTCTCCACTACGCCTCGGATAAACAAATCCACCTGTTGCTGTCCGCCACACGCCAGCAAGCTAACAACGCTGATGCAAGGCATCCTGGAAAACTGCCCCTGGCATAAAGACTCTTACTGACAGTTGTGGCTGCTTTGCGTGATGTATTGTGGTCTCTACCTTCTTGCCTTTTGTGCTGTTGTCTGTGACCAACAATGTTTGTACCATGTTTTGTGTTGCTGCCATGCTGCGTCGTCATGTTGTGTTGTCATGTTGCTGCCATGCTGCGTTGTCATGTTGTGTTGCTGCCATGCTGCGTCGTCATGTTGTGTTGTCATGTTGCTGCCATGCTGCGTTGTCATGTTGTGTTGCTGCCATGCTGCGTTGTCATCTAGGTCTCTCTTTATGTAGTGTTGTCTCTGTGTGTTTGGTCCTATATTTATATTAGATTTTTAATCCCAGCCCCCGTCCTCGCAGGAGGCCTTTTGGTTGGCCGTTATTGTAAATAAGAATTTGTTCTTAACTGACTTGCCTAGTTAAAAAATATTAAAAAACATGGGGCAGGTGTGGAATGTGATTGGGCCACTGGATTAGAAGTGAAAGATGTTTTGGAAGGAAGACAAACCATCTCTTTCAGAGAGAAATTAATGAACTGATAAAAACAACCGGCCTGTAGCTGTTGGTATTTCATAAAGTTATAACAAATATGCTAGATGTGTGCATGTCTGTATTACATTAAATGATGTAAAACACACGTCACACTAGCAAACAGATAGGGGTGTGCATGTGTGTACCTACCCCGGTCTGGTGCTGATGCAGCCAGGCCAGGTTCTGAGGGGGGCTCTAGGCTGTCCAGAAGACTGTTGACTTTGTTCCTGAGCTCAATGAGCTCCCTGCGCAGATACTTCACCTGACTGGACTCCAGAGGTCTCGGCTGACCATTCACTGTCGGGGGGAGAGAGTGAGAGATGATATTTCAACATCAATACATTTCAAATGCTTAATGTGGCGCCTCGGTATGGAATTTCAAGATGTGGGAGGAGGAGGTGAGGGTGAAGGGGGGGGGGGGCACTTCCATCTCTCTCCATCCACACTACAGCACTCCAGAGCCATGGAAGACAGTGATGGAGTAATCTCCCCCAGACAGCCCTCCTGATCACTGTAACAGATGAGTCTTGAGGTCTGTACATTTCTTATGGTCCTGCGTGAGTCAAGTCAATTCCAGACTAGAGCAAACTAGATTAAACCAGACCAGGGGTTGGGATCCAGACCAGATCAAACGAGCTAGGAACCGAGCAGCAGGCCTGTTCAGGGTAAGTAGGATTAACAGACTGTGATGTTCAGCTATGGAGCCAGGAACAACACGGCACCCGAACAAACCAACAACCATTATTACTATTATATTATTACTGGTCTCACCCATCTCTCATAAACCCTGTCCCGTTAAAATCAAATGTAGGCTGTCATTGTCTTTAGTAAACACATTACTTCTGTTACACGCAGACATTTGCAGTCTGATAAGTCAGCATGCCTGCAGGTATGTGTGTGTGTGGTGGGGGATTCCCAGTGTCTTTGTGATCACAGACTCCCAAGCGTGGGAGAGATCTGTAGCCTCTTGCCAGTGAGGAATCCTGCGGTTTGGACACACCAGCCCTCAGCAACACAATCTCTCACATAACTGTCCATGTATTGTGTTATTTATGTGTGTGTTTATGCCGTGCACCTGTCCTGTTAGTGGCGGGTCATAAGGGGGTAGACTGCAGACAGACAGACACTAGGGACGTTTCTTGGACATAGAGCCCCAGACACCTGCAGTCTCAGAGAGGACTAGTAGTCCCCTGGTTCCACCACCACAACACTGGGTCAGAGGTCAAAGTACATAGCACAGAAAATGTGGAGTCATGTCTCCATGAAATAACAACTATATAACAGCTGTTAGCACCATCTATCTGTAATATATACCCTGTGTTCTTAAGCAAACTCATAAATTAACTACTTTGATGTTGACATGAGGTCAGATATGGTTAGGCCAGACAGATCCATCCAGGTCATGGTCAATGAGAGTGGGTTAAATGGCAACGCACTAGGAAGTAAGAGCTATTTTCTAGAGAAGAGAGGAGCCAGGTAATACCGTTAACGGGCAGCATGCTGTAGTGATATACAGGATATGGCAATTAAATCATCTAGGAAAAATAAACAAAGGCTACTATGCATGACAAGAGTGATGAACAGTGCTGACAGTGGCTACAGTTTGGGCCTTGAAGATGCTTGAGTACAGTTCTGCTGCTCACTGGGTCTGTTATGCTGTTAGCTCTGTGTGTGGGTGTGTAAGAGAGTGAATGAGACATAACGTTTAACTGTGTGTGTGTTTGCTGGCCATGTGCCTAGTGATGGGATATAGGACTGGGCGATATCAAATTAATTTGAATGTATGTTATGTGGAACATGATACAGGCATGTATGCCTGTATCACAAGAATCTAGGTTGAGCGTTCTGTCTCCTTGTGCATCTTCCCAACCGCACACTGACACCAAGCCCCTCCCCCTGCCACTCACAACAACAAAGACAACTTCTTCCTCTGACAACAAGCAGTTTAAACTCACTATTTGTTTCCAAATGACAGATTCTATTGGACCATATCTCCAAATGCAAACTCTTAGACATGATTTTATTGTAATCAGCTAGGTTTCCATCCCACTGGCATGCAAATATTCTACATTTTATATTGATAAAATCACAATTGAATTAATTTTAGAAGAAGGCTGTAACCTATCAAAATGTGGAAAAAGTCAAGGGGTCTGAATACTTTCCGAATGCACTGTATATATTGTGAATCTGCCTTAAGTTTGAGAAGATAATACATTTTTAGCCCATACTGCCCAGCCCTAGATGGATCCCTGTCTAGTGCTAAACACCACAGCATACATCTGGGCCTGAGAGACTAGAGGAACCATGTATCATCTCAATGAGTCCCAGTGCTGCTCTATAGAGGCCTTACAGGCTGCAGACAGGCTGCCATAGCACCACAATCCTCATCAGCACTGCCTGGACGGGGATGGACTTAGCAGACAATTACAATAAGAGTGATAATTCAACAGAAGAGGGCGTCCGTCCCTCATATGAGCCTCAGCTCTAGAAGGCCAGAGGTGCTAAATCAGCACACAGGAACCTCACAGGGACAATGTGGTGCAGAGGGCTGAATGGGGGTGAGAGAGTTATAGGGGCACAGAGGACATGGTCCAGGGATATCATGGAAAAGAAAAGGAGAGCCGCACACTCTAGGAGCTCAGATGCAATCATTTAATAACCAAACCACCAATGTGTCGACCCTGATGAAGACAGCTTGTCTGTTGAAACGCTGGTTATTAAATTATTGCATCCGAGCTCCCAGAGTGTGCGGCTCTCCTTTTCCTTTCCAAGTGTTCTACTCCGCTAGCCAACACCTCAGGTAAACAGGTGTGCGTGTCTTTCGCCTCCAGGGATATCATGGGACATGGTCAGTTGGTACCAGCAGGGGAACAATCAGCCCCACATAGAACTCTGGTTTGACACACAACCCCATATGACCCAAACCAGACGAAGGCTGTAGCTCTGTTCAGAAGTAGTGCACGATATGGGTGGCAGGTAGCCTAGAGGTTATAGAGTTAGGACAGTAACCGAAGGGTCACTAATTCAAATCCCTGAAGGAACAAGGTGAAACATTTTCGAACAGTCGGTCAATGAGCCCTTGAGCAAGGCAATTAACACTAATTTCTCCAGGGTTGCCGTTGATAATGGCAGATCCTGGCCGTGAGCCAACTCTCCGAGGGTTTCTCAGGGAGTGGGATACGCAAATAAATTGTTCTAAGTTACACATGCCTATTAATACACACGTGTACATGTGAGAAATAGGGCAATTATAAGCACCCACCAAATGATTATAACTATTTATATGGGAAACAGGGTGTCATTTGAGATGACTCAACACCTGGACCATGACCAGGACAGACAGAGAAAAGCACTGTCCAACACTATAGGAGACCACCAAATCTCACATAGGAGAGTGGAAATCCTTTTAGAATTCCCTTAACATTAGTGTAATTCTACAGACAGAATCCCAGAACCCTGTGTGTGTGTGTAACATTTAGCAGAGACCCAGGGGGTCAGGAGAAGATCCTGTAGAGACACAGCCCACCGGGAGGATCCCACTCTTCCCTCCTGCTTCCAATCCTGGCACACGTCTGGAAATATGGGATCCATGTGCGGTCACGACTGTGGCGCATGCTGACGCTCTGGGTCTCGGGATGGAGTAAAAAATAAATTGTCATGACGTTGCCCTCTTTGGGTACAGCGAGCACCATCCCCCGCTCTCTGCTCCTTCAACCAGGCTGCTGTGGTCAGTGATGTCGTAAATTCCTAGGGAAGACCCTGCCTCATGGCCACACAGTATAGAGATAGAGTGAAGCTTCATAGAGAACAAAGGAATTTTTTCTACCTCACAGAACTTGAGGTCTGAATAAAGTTTACGTTCTGGAGAAGGTATAAAAGATGGGTGAAGAATCCAGCTACGAACTGGTCCGTTTGTCACATCTTGGGGAAGCTCATGGGAGACGGTGCTGCCACATTACCATAACGCTGTTTATATAGCCTCAGATATGAGGTTTACATCTAATCGTTGTATAAGATGAATGAGTGAGTATGATACTGTTTGTAAAATGGTGTAATGTGATTTTGGACTGTTTAATGAAGGAAACTCCAATTCCCTTTGAGTTTAACTAAATCAGAGGACCGCCCATGAACCCAGTTAGGGTCAGGCATCCTGGGACAGCCCCTTTTCTGCAATTCCGAATAAAATCCCAATCTTGAGAATTCCTCAAGTAGACCATGTTTCTCTCAATCACGAGAGGACAAAGGTTGCTGACCATTGCTGAATCTTTTAACCATACCACGTGGTTAAACTCTTAGACTATCGATACCGACAGAATAAGAACAAGTCTTTGATATTAATTACTACTCTGCAGCTAGGAATTCGGTATCATTGAACGCGAAGAACGACAACCGCCGAAACATCCACATTCTCCTATCATTTCTTGTAACCATATTTACTTTGTTTGTTTGTTTATGCATTTCTGTGAATTACTTAGTTAGTAATAAATAAATTATTTAAGACAATTGATGTATGGATGACTCAAAGTGAAGACTGGGTTCGTGCAGATAACCAACAATTTACGACGTTTGGAATGAGACTAACGTGAGGTAAAGTAAATAATTAATTATTCAGAAGACTATTGATCAGATATGAAAATATCTGAAAGGTTATATTGGGAAATTATAACTTTGTAATCTGAATATTTTCCTTGGTGCCCCGACTTCCTAGTTAATTACAGTTACATGATTAATCAGTTTGATCGCGTAATACTAATTACAGAGAATCTTTGATAAAAACTAAGTCTTCAATTTAATGATAGTAAAGACGCAACAAAATAAATCCCCAAACATGTATTTTTCTTTTCCTTCATTATGTCTGTCTTTGCTGCCACTCCCTATCTATCTAATAATAGCAGGGACAGTTCAGGGACACTGTGCTGCAGTATAATTGGGGGCAGAACACATGAAATAACATAATGAGGTCTGCATTGGAGATGAGCGGGAGCAGAGGTGTGTGTAAACAGTAACACACATCTGACATCTGCACTGTAAAACAAAGGTGGATCCATAACACCTGGCCAGTGTACAATTCTGTGTAATGGACCCACAGCTAGACCACACCTGAAGTCTCTCACACACGAGGGCATCATGATGATTAGGCCTAAAGCAGTAAAGCCAGCATAACTCTCCCTTTGACCTACAGTGTTCTGTTGAAAAACCACAAACTAATTGTCAATCCATCCATCATCCTAGGCAGAACACACTCTTAAAATGGGTTGACACCCAACCATGGAACGCAAGCTGGAGCTTGACCTCTGAGGGACATGTGAAAACAGACAACTTCACAAGTATAGCTTGGTGCCTCTACAACCCAAGCAGCAGCACATCGATGCCAGCCTTGGGACAATACCAGCATGAGAGAAAGAGTGTCAAGGGGGTCAAAGCAGGAGTGTCGGGTTCAATGTCAAAATGAGACTAGACTGCCTCCCAGTGGCATGTTAATGTACACAAACCATAAAACTATTGGAGGGGGGGGGCTGTTGGAACAGAACAGTCAGCGTGAGTATTCAAGTTGCTACAAAGGAAAGAAGTTCTTTATACTACGGTACCATAAAGACTAGAATAACAGAATGAACCTACTTTAATTTCTAACGGGACAAATCAAGTTTGTTTGATTATTACAAGATGGGTGTGCTTGGCACAGCAGCACATAGGGCTATGCTAAAAAAGGGAGGGATGGTTATGTATGTGTATGATGATATCTTACCAAACAGAGTGAGTTTCAGTATTCTACTGCACTGGATGGCAAAGGAGAGATCCGAGCTGTCAAAAATAGTAATGAGGTCATCATCTGCAGGAAGAAAAGAGAGAACAGCATCAGAATCAGGTCACATTCCAATCCTTTTTTCCACCATTTCTTGAGATAATGGCTATTCTGAAATGGCTGAATAGGTGAAACCTGTGTAACCTCTACAATTATGGCTGAAGATTACTGTAAAAAGGGGAGGATAGGGGGGATGCATTCTCAAGTGTTTGAAAGAGAACCTCTGTTTCCATTACCAGCAGGAAACTAAATGTTGAGGGGTCAGATGACATCAAGCTAACACAATGGTGATAATACAACTTAATCCAGTGCTGGTCTAGAGCAGCACAGCTTACCTTCATCCTTGTATTTGATGGTGACCTCATCGTTGCTCTGCAGCTTGCCCCTGAAGACACGCTGCATCATCAGCACCAGCTCGTCATAGGTGATGTCCTCGTTGTGGATGGGTATGCGTCTGATGTCATCGCCCAGCTGGGCCTTGATGATCAGTTTGCCGCTCAGGTCCAGCTGTCCGTTCATGGTGCCGTCCGCCCTCTACTGCTCCCACTGCTGGGGGGGGGGGGGGGGGGGGGGGGGGGGGGGCATAAGAGATTTAACACACCTAGAGCATGTGGAGAATCATGTAAGTTGGATTATGGTGTCTTATTATATCACCATTAACCCTAATAGCGCCAACAGGGCTTATTTGTATCCCTCTTAAAATGTTGGGACTTTGTCAGGCAACTAGATTGCGACAAAAAAACATTTCTCATTTAATCAGATTTGGCCCTTGTGGCAGCCACTATAACATTTAAATAGATATTTAGCTTCCAGTCAATATCTCTATACCAGGTCGAGAGTCATCTTCCAGATGCAATGGGAACGGAGTAGGGATGGGTGGTATCCAGTCTCTGTACCATACCGGTGTACATACAGGTGTATACAGTTTACCGATTGTTCACACAACAGGCAATTTTTTTGGGACACCAAACAATTTAGGCAACAGGGATCTTGATCCAGGAGGGTTTGAATGTCTCTGCTGTAACTAATAAGCTTGATATCCAGCCACTTGGCTAACAAGTTCGCAAACCAAATGCATAGCTGGAGCCTTGAGCTGGATGTAGATGCTTTAACACCTCTTAGATCGCTTAGTTATAGGCATGTACCAAATGAAGTTCAATGGGTTTCCATTGGATTTTTAACTCTACTGACGGTTCTGACATTGATATTTGTATTATATAGCGCGTGTGCCCATTCCGTTATTGGCACATGCACTCCAGCCAACAGTATACAGATACTGTATCTGCACGCTGTTGGCTATAGCACACGAATGGCCTACATTATGAGATTAAAATGGATAAAAGAGCAAGATTGTTTTATTAGTCAAACGGCAGCAAGGTATCGATGATCACGTCATCAGAATAATACACTCAGTGTTTATTTGAAAGGAGCGTCAAACTCATCACCTTGCACTTTCACCACCATGTGAAGTTCATCATAACTTATTTCATCTGTAGTCTAATAAACTGCATGCTTTCCCAACGTGTCATAGGGGTAGCAGACAGGATGTCATCGCGTGACTCCAAGTTCACTTCGATATGATTATATCAATATTAGCGCATTAAAACTTCTTAGGGATAGCCCCCTTTTTTTCAATAAATGACATACCCAAATCTAACTGTCTATAGCGCAGGCCATGAAGCAAGGATATGCATATTCTTGGTACCATTTTAAAGGAAACACTGAAGTTTGTGGAAAAGTGAATTGAATGTAGGAGAATATAACACAATAAATCTGGTAGAAGAAAATACAAAGGGGAAAAAATAAGTATTTTTCTACCACCATCTTTGAAATGCAAGAGAAAGGTCAAAGTAATAACCATCACTCTGGTTGTAATTCTGATAGTGTCCACAAGATGGCAGCAGTGTATGTGCAGTTTCAGATGGATAACTTGAAAAATGAGTGAACAACAAGACTTTTAGTGTGAAGTCCCCAGGTACATTTGGGCAAATCGTGAAGGAGACATTTGCATTCATATTCAATTTTGCAAGAATATCATCAAACCTGTATACTTGGACTTTGATTTAGCTTTCCAAGTATTAGTAGCCATATTATAAGTTCAACATTTGCAAAATAACCAGTTTTCATAACTCAAAATCCTTATAATTTTTGTCCAAAATGAAAAGGCATGCTGTCGTACAAGGTTAGTAGCTACATTTTACAATATATACATGGTTTCCAGATACTCCCGTAAAGCTATCTAGCTAGCTTTGTTTGACCCCAATTGGTGCTTACTTGACAAAGAAAGTCGTTCAAATGATGGCCGCCCGCAACATCGGCGTGCCATGAAGGCATCGCTCTCAGACCAAATATGGTGTCCTATGGGATATACTACACAACTAATTAAGAATAGATACGAACGTGATTTGATTCGTTAAAACAACGTTGAGGGTGAGATTTTCACAGATTAATTTCTTAGAAAATTGAATAAGTGGAAATACAAAATCGATCGTGCATGCTATATGGATCTTTTTAGGACATGAAAAATTATTTTATCTAACAAAACGACACTTCATGTTATCTCTGGGACCCTTTGGATGATAAATCAGAGCAAGATTTCAGAATGTAAGTACACATTTCACCCTCAGAGGTGAATTTATCAAACCTATCGCAAAGAGAGAAAAAAGTGTTTTATTGTTAGGAGCTCTCCTCAAAAAATAGTATGGCATTTTTCCCCGCAGTAATAGCAACTGCAAATTGGACAGTGCAGTTATATGAACAATAATTTAAGCTTTCAGCCGATGTAAGACACTTATATGTACCGACATGTTGTTTCTCTAAAATCTGCATAAATCTGATAATTAATTTTATCAACACAAAAATATCCCACATCAGGCCTGTCATTACATTTTTTATCCAACATGTACTTTACTCACATAAAAAGGATGAAAGGAAACCAGATTAGTGACCATGTACTTTCAATGGCAGTTCTTACTTTCATAATTTTGCCACAAGAGACATTGTGCTGATTTCCAGTATATAGTAAGCCCCACCACCCTGCTATAAATGTGGGAACATTAAAAAACATATGCTTATTTTGGGTAATTTAAACCATTTACTTGTGTTACAAAAGGTGATTAAAATAAATTGTCAATGCTTGATTGAAAAGACAGTCTATCATTACCAATTTGGGGTAAAAAAAAAAAAGTACCTCCGTTGGTGCCTTTAGGGTTAAGGAAAGAGAGGGAGGGCATAACAATAACAGGCGCCTATGATGCAAATAAACCACTACACTAAAGGACTACAGTCATTTAGATGATTAGTAAGCCGACAAACAACCATTGAAAAACTTAAGCATCACCACATTTTTTAAAAATCCTTCAGATACAGACAAAGTGCTTGGACCATGGAAGAATGGTGTTATCATTAATCAACCTTGGATTCACTCATCTTTACCTTTGTATGGCAAACAACACGTCACTGCCCTTTACGACATTGCTCAAGTGCTACTATATAGTTTACAGTTTCACTCTGCTTCCAAAGTCTACGGTTCAAGTACAACAGCCTGAGCTAGCCTGAGAGCTAGCCTGAGCTGTCAGTCTGGTTCAACAAGACTTTGGCCTCTAGGCCTAGTACTGTAACTTTCATTGAAAGAGGGAATTACCAGAATGTGTAGATTAGATTATGGAACACTGCTGTTTAATGTCGTTAGAATAAAATACGGGCTAACTAGCTAATCAGATGAACAGATTAGATTAGGATAAACAATATATTCCCTATCCAGTCCACACTAAAATGAGCCTATCGAGAAAATAGTTAGAATAGTTTCAAATCGCGTGAACTGCAACAACTTGTTGGTCTGGCCAGCAGTGGCTAGCAAACTAGAGCTAACAGTATAGTATCTAGCTAGCTAAATTAAATTACCAACAATAATGTGTCAAACGAGGTTAGTTAAAATGACCTACAAATAGACTTAGCTAGCTAATAGTTATGTTATCGAGGACAACATAATACGGCTTGTAACATTACATAAAGCATTCAGTTATAGTACTAGTTAATGAAAGGGCGAGGTTCAGGATTGCAGTTTGTAGTCTTGTCTGAGATTCAATATAGCTAGCTTGCTAACTTGGCAGTTCGTTGTGATGTCAATAAACTCGCTAACTCAAAATCAGTTGTACTGGCAATATTTATAACCTAGATAGCTAACTAATTGTATCGTTAATACGTGTCGAAAGGAAAGTAACTGGTATGCAAGCCAAGTTGTATCATATAAACATTACCAGGCCATTTTCCTGTGTCACTGACAGGATGTAGAACCCTGCCAAATACAGACCCATTGAAATCTCCCATTCGTGGTTATAATGTTGACTTCCTGCAAAATATTTATCCAAACTGAACATTCTTACCGGCGTCAAAGAACGCATGATCATCGACTTAATTTAACACAAACACACAATTTCATTGTATTTCTATCATCATGTAGCAATACAATTTCATTGCACTTCTACCATCAAATAAATTAGGCTATAAAAACAACAAACCCGATGCTAGCATCAATCGTTAGCATAGCTAACGTTTAGAATCTGATTAATGTTGTCAACATACATTAGGAATATTTAAAATAAAAAACAAGTATATGAATCCCACCTGTAAATGGACGTCTTGATCCCGCGGTGGTATCGGTGGTTCTGGCAAGACCGTGTCAGGCAAAATCTGTTACCTGTGCTGGCAAACACAGAAACCCAGCTTCACATCAGGAAGTCTGTCCGCTTGTCGACGTCAACCTGTACGTGGCATACAGCGGAGGGCGCAGTCGCAGCGGCTCGACTGTTTGACACGTTTGACAGTGACATTTGAGGGAAATCAGCAGATTCTTTTCTGCATAGGCGCAGGTTGAGAAATTGAGTTTTATATTATAAATGTGTGACTCTGTGCGACTGCTTTCCTCTGTACTGTGTTTTGCAGGTCGTTCTTTTCATTTCAAAGGTTGCAGTGACACACAGTACAATTAAAACGTTTGGACACCTACTTATTCAAGGGGTGTTCTTTATTTTACTATTTTCTACATTGTAGAATAATAGTGATGACATCAAAACTATGAAATAACACATATGGAATCATGTAGTAACCAAATCAAACAATATTTTAGATTCTACAAAGTAGCCAACCTTTGCCTTGATGACAGCTTTGCACACTTTTGGCATTCTCTCTACCAGCTTCATGAGGAATGCTTTTCCAACGGTCTTGAAGGAGTTTCCACATATGCTGAGCACTTGTTGGATGCTTTTCCTTCACTTTATGGTACATCTCATTCCAAACCATCTCATTTAGGTTGAGGTCAGCACTCTCCTTCTTGGTCAAATAGCCTGGCGGTGTGTTTTGGGTCATTGTCCTGTTGAAAAACAAATGATAGTCCCACTAAGCGCAAACCAGATGGGATGGCATATCGCTGCAGAATGGAAGGGTAGCCTAGTGGTTAGAGTGTTGGACTAGTAACCCGAAGGTTGATGGGGCAATGGGTCAAGCATACATGTCATTTAAGAGGTATATGAATGATGAACATTACAGTTTGGGCACATTACTTGGCAGGGGCAAATCAAGACCCCTTGATAGCAGTCAAGACACAGTGTAACCTTTCAAGCCTACTTAGTGAGATAATGCATCATTTTTTTGCCATTGGAACACAGAATCTCATGTCTCTCAGGCTCAAGCTTTGGACAGTACTTGTGTGCATGCCTTATAGTGCTTTCAATATTTGACAGATTAGTCAACCGATGTCCATTTACTGATACCATGGCAACAAACTTGTTCAGCCCTCATTCCTCCTCTGTTGAGACAAAGAGTCAGTTGAGAGATCCTCCTTCGGGCTGCAGTCTCACACAAGGGCCTGGTTCATACACACACAACTAACAGCTGTATCAGTAAACATTGTGGTCTCAGAGGAAGCTGCAGTCTCTCTCGTTCTAACTCTGAGGCTTGTCAAACTAAGTAGAGTGTTGCTGATACTAACTGCTAGCTGGCTGGCACAGCTCAGGCTAGGTCCAGTAAGATCCAGGACCTGAGATGAAGAGGCTAGTTGACATGGCAACAAGTAGAGAACCAAGGTAGTAACACCCCACAGCGTTCATGGGAGAATATATATTTTTTATGTAACCTTTATTTAACTAGGCAAGTCAGTTAAGAACACATTCTTATTCACAATGACGGCCTACCCTGGAAGACACTGGGCAAATTGTGCTAAGCCCTATGGGCTTACTCCCAACTCCCAATCACGGCCGGTTGTGATACAGCCTGGATTCAAACCAGGGTGTCTGTAGTGACGACTCTAGCACTGAGATGCAGTGCTATTGACCGCTGGGCCACTCGGGAGCCCCAAGATAGATGAAATGGGAAGGAAAAAATAGACAACATGAATCCAGAGTAGTGGAATGAGACGTGTGTGTGTGTGTTTGTGTATGTTTTTGTGTGTGTATGTAATATACTAATGTGTGTATCACAGGACGTTGGTGGAACCTTAATTTGGGAGAACGGGCTCGTGGTAATGGCTGGAGCGGAACAGGTGGAATGGTATCAAATGTGTCAAGTCAAACACATGGATTCCATGTTTTTGATGCCCTTTAATTCGCTCCGTTCCAGCCATTATTATGAGCCTTCCTCCCTTCAGCATCCTCCTATGGTGTGTGTGAGATAAAATGTACATTGAGTCAGTGTCTTTGAAATGGAGAGAGAGAGTATGCAAGCTTGGCGAGAAAGAGTATGCAAGGTTGACTAGACAATCTGGAAAAATAATGGACAGGGATTATGAGGTAGTAAATAAATAACAATATACAGTACTTATAAATGCATCCTAGAGACAGACAGAAAAAAAAATAAAAAAACAGTTCTTCCCTTGCCTCAAAACCCACAATACATCTGCATCACTTCTTTTTCTTCTCCTGTGTGAAATAGAACCAGGCGTCCAGCAGTTTCTTGCTGTAGTATATCTGACAGGCATCCACCTGCACCGCCACCACTATCACCAGGTACATGACGGTGACTTCCGCCCAGCCAAAGACGAAGCGGTAGACCTTGCCTTGGCAGTAAAGCTACTGGGCCTCGCCGAGCATCTCCATGATGCCGTAGAAGAGTAGAGCGATAGAGAACAGGCCTGAGCTGATCATGGAGATCACCAGGTAGCTGATGTTGTTCTTGGACAGCGACAGGCTGCTGGTGACCAGTGGAAAGAAACTGATCAGGTAGGGGTACTATCATCTGTAGGGACGCCGGGTCGCTGGGCACCAGGTCGAGTTTGCTGATGGTCACCTGGGCCGCCACCACGAGCCACAGCAGAAGGTGGACGAAGTTGAGCTTCCGCAACTCCTACTTTATCAAGGCACTGGAGGCACAGAGAAAAAGGGGAGAGGAGGTTGAGACAGTATGATCCGATAGAAAAGTAGGCAGACAAGACAGACAAGCATACAGACAGATAAAAGCACAGACAGATATGATTACCTCGACTGGTACTGCGGGGCCACATTCTCTCTGTGTTTGAAGTCACTCCCTTCAGTACCTGAAGCTTGAGGGCCCACACGAGACGTCATGGTGACAACCTGCTTCCCTGAAAACCAAGCAACAAACAATCATTAATCTTACTAGTCTATTAGGCTTGGGGCTCTACTCAAACAATTGAAATGTGAAGGCAATGTTAACGCGTTGGCGGAGACGGCTACATATGTCAGCTCAGTTGGAAATGGCCTGTAGCCCTTTCCTGCAGTCAATGACAAAAAAAAGCCTCATGGGTTGAATATTATTCATATTTAGGATGATTTCATAATTCATCAATATTCTATATTTTTTAAACGACAACAATCTGGTGTTTCTATGTCAAACAGTTTTGTTACATTTCAGTCTTCTATGATCTACTGTATATACAGTGTAATTGTGGGATGCAAACTCAAAATTTAACACATTTCAACTCTATATCTGACATGGTGTCTTCTGTTTTTAAGCCAATAACTGTGTGTGAGGTGTATACTTTTGTTTCAAAAGAATCACTCTGTGTGACGCTGATTTAGCCCACGGCAGTAAAAGGCTACATTTACGAGATTGAATAGAGCCCCAAGTGTGCATATTCAGCAAACATTCTAGAAGATTCTATGTATTAACTCTACATCCAAACCAATATATTTAATGTAGTTTTTTTAAGCCCAAATCTGATCCTTTAATAATGAGTATCATATGTGTTTTTCACATGTATTTCATTCAAATAATTGGTTTATGTAGACACAAATCAAAATCAAATAAAATGTATTTATATAGCCTTTCTTACATCAGCTGATATCTCAAAGTGCTGTACAGAAACCCAGCCTAAAATCCCAAACAGCAAGCAACGCAGGGGTATAAGCACGGTGGCTAGGAAAAACTCCCTAGAAAGGCCAGAACCTAGGAAGAAACTTAGAGAGGAACCAGGCTATGAGGGGTGGCCAGTCCTCTTCTGGCTGTGCCGGGTGGAGATTATAACAGAACATGGCCAAGATGTTCAAATGTTCATAAATGACCAGCATGGTCAAATAATAATAATCACAGTAGTTGTTGAGGGTGCAGCAAGTCAGCACCTCAGGAGTAAATGTCCGTTGGCTTTTCATAGCCGATCTTTAATGAGTATCTCTACCGCTCCTGCTGTCTCTAGAGAGTTGAAAACAGCAGGTCTGGGACAGGTAGCACATCCGGTGAACAGGTCAGGGTTCCGTAGTCGCTGGCAGAACAGTTGAAACTGGAGAAGCAGCACGACACACACCGATGTGATGATCAGGCTTCTATTTCTACCCTAAAACAATTGAAAATTAAAAGCTCCTCTATTCTTGAAGTAAAAAAAAAAAAATCAAGAGCAATATAATTTCAATAAATAGGACTGGCCCAGCAAGTAGCTACAACTATTGAGAATTGGGCTACTTTGAAAACGATGTCGCTGAGCTAGTGGAAATTTGAAATGGAATTTGCATCTGTTGGCCATCAAGTAGGCTATACGTTTCTATGCAGTTGCAGGCTACTGTAGCCTACCATTTGATACAATAAATATACACTGCTCAAAAAAATAAAGGGAACACTAAAATAACACATCCTAGATCTGAATGAATGAAATATTCTTATTAAAAATGATCAATGGAAATAAAATGTATCAACCCATGGAGGTCTGGATTTGGAGTCACACTCAAAATTAAAGTGGAAAAGCACACTACAGGCTGATCCAACCTTGATGTAATGTCCTTAAAACAAGTCAAAATTAGGCTCAGTGGTGTGTGTGGCCTCCACGTGCCTGTATGACCTCCCTACAACGCCTGAGCATGCTCCTGATGAGGTGGCGGATGGTCTCCTGAGGGATCTCCTCCCAGACCTGGACTAAAGCATCCGCCAACTCCTGGACAGTCTGTGGTGCAACGTGGCATTGGTGGATGGAGCGAGACATGATGTCCCAGATGTGCTCAATTGGATTCAGGTCTGGGGAACGGGAGAGCCAGTCCATAGCATCAATGCCTTCCTCTTGCAGGAACTGCTGACACACTCCAGCCACATGAGGTCTAGCATTGTCTTGCATTAGGAAGAACCCAGGGCCAACCGCACCAGCATATGGTCTCACAAGGGGTCTGAGGATCTCATCTCGGTACCTAATGGCAGTCAGGCTACCTCTGGCGAGCACATGGAGGGCTGTGCGGCTCCCCAAAGAAATGCCACCCCACACCATGACTGACTCACCGCCAAACCGGTCATGCTGGAGGATGTTGCAGGCAGCAGAACGTTCTCCACGCCGTCTCCAGACTCTGTCACATGTGCTCAGTGTGAACCTGCTTTCATCTGTGAAGAGCACAGGGCGCCAGTGGCGAATTTGCCAATCTTGGTGTTCTCTGGCAAATGCCAAACGTCCTGCACGGTGTTGGGCTGTAAGCACAACCCCCACCTGTGGACGTCGGGCCCTTATACCACCCTCATGGAGTCTGTTTCTGACCATTTGAGCAGACACATGCACATTTGTGGCCTGCTGGAGGTCATTTTGCAGGGCTCTGGCAGTGCTCCTCCTTCTCCTCCTTGCACAAAGGCTGCTGCTGGGTTGTTGCCCTCCTACGGCCTCCTCCACGTCTCCTGATGTACTGGCCTGTCTCCTGGTAGCGCCTCCATGCTCTGGACACTACGCTGACAGACACAGCAAACCTTCTTGCCACAGCTCGCATTGATGTGCCATCCTGGATGAGCTGCACTGCCTGAGCCACTTGATGGGGGTTGTAGATTCCGTCTCATGCTACCACTAGAGTGAAAGCACCGCCAGCATTCTAAATTGACCGAAACATCAGCCAGGAAGCATAGGAACTGAGAAGTGGTCTGTGGTCACCACCTGCAGAACCACTCTTTTATTGGGGGTGTCTTGCTAATTGCCTATAATTTCCACCTGTTGTCTATTCTATTTCCACAACAGCATGTGAAATTTATTGTCAATCAGTGTTGCTTCCTAAGTGGACAGTTTGATTTCACAGAAGTGTGATTGACTTGGAGTTGTCCCCTTTATTTTTTTGAGCAGTGTATATTGAAATTACAATATCACTGGAGTCATTGCAAATCAATTTGTGCCACTTGTGTAGCCTACCTTGACCTGGCAAACTGATTTAATAAATAGCCTATAACTCAGTTTGTTGTTGTAGCCTTCTGTTATTATGTAATTATTAATGGCCATATTTAATTAATTAAATTGGAAGTTATCAATTGTGATAATCGTAGCTCGGCACAATAAAAGCAGGGTGAATAGATGACAGTGACGTGTGCTCACACGCGCGGAAGATCAGTCGCAGCATCCTTTTCGAGACATGTGAACTGTTGTTAAGAAACCAAAACATGTATTTTTGTGTTTTGCGGAAGAAAGAAAGCACCTCTTATTATGAGGAAATACATCTATATATATCTATGTCCCCATAGATGTGCCTGAAAACTATAGGATGAATCGAAGATATAATATACTATTTTAATAGTCATCGGAACGAGTCAAGGTACAGTAGCCTATCTGTCTGGCAGCACAGTATCCTCATCTCTACACCATATTGCATATCCAGTCAGCTGCAATGATCATGACTATAATTATTAAACCAGAGCATATTTACTGTAGCCTAGATCAGGAGCAAGTACAATTTGTTTATTACATTTGGACTGGTGAACTGCACTTATCTGATGTGCACTTATTATTGTCACACAATGAAATAATACCTGTCTTATTTGGGCTCCCGAGTGGCATAGCGGTCTAAGGCGCTGCATCTCAGTGCAAGAGGTGTCACTACAGTCTCTGGTTTGAGTCCAGGCTCTATCACATCTGGTTGTGATTGGGAGTCCCATAGGGCGGCTCACAATTGGCCCAGCGTCATTGGGTTATGGCCGGGGTATGCTTTCATTGTAAATAAGAATATTAGGAAGGTGTTCTAACTGACTTGCCTAGTTAAATAAAAATAAAACATTTATATAAATAAAAGTCTTGATATACACTGAGTGTACAAAACATTAAGAACACCTTCCTAATATTCGGCCTCAATTCGTCCGGGCAAATGACATCAATAAGGGATCCTAGCTTTCACCTAGTCAGTCTATTTTATGGAAAGAGCATAATGTTCATAATGTGTTGTATATTCAGTGTATGTTGAAAAAAAGAGTAACAAATGACCTTCTAGTTAAATCATCTTTATTATTGTTTTAAACAACATCACCAGTATAACAGTAAAAACATTCAAACTCAGGGTTTCTTTTGGTTTACTGAATCTTTAGCACCAAATAAAGAAAGGAAACTGAATTCATATCTGGAATAAAAAAAAGTACATGTTATTCCACTTCTGCACATTTAAAATCAGGAGGTCAGTAGTCAAAATAATACATTATTATAAATGCTGCAGGATGTTTTTGTTATCAGTCAAGCGTATTGTGTTGGGGCACTGGGGGGTAGAAGGGTAGGGGGCAGGGGCGGAGGTGGGTTAGGGAAGGGTAGATGGGTTAGTTATAGGGACATGGGTGACAGAGGAGGAGAGGGAGGGGCATGCAGGAAGGCATTTTCACCCTTCTTCCTCTCTTTTTAATGTTCTACTCTTTGGGTGCGTTTGTAAATTCACTCTGGAGTGCCAGAGAGCGCTCCGAGTGTGATCTGGCCATTTGTAAATTCACTCTGGAGTGCCAGAGAGCGCTCCGAGTGTGATCTGGCCATTTGTAA
Organism: Oncorhynchus clarkii lewisi; assembly: GCF_045791955.1. Taxonomy (NCBI): domain Eukaryota; kingdom Metazoa; phylum Chordata; class Actinopteri; order Salmoniformes; family Salmonidae; genus Oncorhynchus; species Oncorhynchus clarkii. The sequence goes on along the minus strand of NC_092168.1, from coordinate 23,657,592 downwards.
ATTCACTCTTGAGTGCCAGAGAGCGCTCCGAGTGTGATCTGGCCATTTGTAAATTCAGAGTGCGCGCTCCGAGTGTGATCTGGCCATTTGTAAATTCCCTCTGGAGTGCCAGAGAGCGCTCCGAGTGTGATCTGGCCATTCGTAAATTCACTCTGGAGTGCCAGAGAGCGCTCCGAGTGTGATCTGGCCATTCGTAAATTCACTCTGGAGTGCCAGAGAGCGCTCCGAGTGTGATCTGGCCATTCGTAAATTCACTCTGGAGTGCCAGAGAGCGCTCCGAGCGTGATCTGGCCATTCGTAAATTCAGAGTGTTGTCAGATTGTCCATTTGTAAATTTAGAGCATTTCTCTCTCGAAGCGTTCAGAGCACACACTGGACACTCTGGCTGAGGAGTAGGGCTGACCTCACATCTGCAGTCGAGCACCCTAGCTAACTGGCTAAAGCTAATTCCAGACATAAATGAGAGAGCGCCTCTCTCTGACATTTTTCTAGCAGAGTTGGTTAGGCTGTTTCTATGTTATCCAGAGCATTGGTGACTGTAGCTGTGCTGATGGCAACAATTTAATTACGCTTTTTTGCCAACGTTTACTGACATATTCTTTGTATATTATTTAAAAAATTAACCTTTTTTCTCTCCAATTTCGTGGTATCCAATTGTTAGTAGTTACTGTCTTGTCCCATCGCTGCAACTCCCGTACGGACTCGGGAGAGGCGAAGGTCGAGAGCCATGCCTCCTCTGAAACATAACCCAACCAAGCCGCACTGCTTCTTAACACAGCGTGCATTCAACCCGGAAGCCAGCTGCACAAATGTGTCGGAGGAACCACCGTACACCTAGCGACCTGGTCAGCGTGCACAGGAGTCACTAGTGCGCGATGATACAAGGATATCCCTGCAACCTCGCCCCATGTTTGTAAATTCATCAGTTATTCTGCGCTCTAGCACACTCAGACTAGAGTGTTCTGCCAACCATTTAATGCGACACAATCACCCTTATAAACATCACACATGATGCTTGTCTGCAAAAGTTTAAAAAAAGAATCAAACAAATTAATCAAAAACACAACAAGAAAGTTACGCAACAAACTAAAACGTGAAATAAACCATTGCACCACTTTATTTGAATCTCTATTGGTTTTCCTTTCTGTAAGTACTGTAATAGCACATTGCAGGTGCCATTTTCCTAGATATTGTATTTGTTTTCTTTAGTTATTCAATTTACATTCTTTGCCACGGTTTCATTAATGGCAGCTGCCAGTTTGCAAAGGAACATGTAGGGACTTGAGAAAAAACACATGGTACTCTGTGGCAATACAAGAGATATATCTCTTTCCACATTCGTCTGTGCAGCACTTTAAATTAAACTGATACATACAGTTGAAGTCTGAAGTTTACGTACACTTAGGTTGGAGTCATTAAAACTAGTTTTTCAAGCACTACACACATTTCTTGTTATCAAACTATAGTTTTGGCAAGTTGGTTAGGACATCTACTTTGTGCATGACACAAGTAATTTTTCCAACAATTGTTTATAGACAGATTATTTCACTTAGAATTCACTGTATCACAATTCTAGTGGGTCAGAAGTTTACATACACAAAGTTGAATGTACCTTTAAACAGCTTGGAAAATTCCAGAAAAAGATGTCATGACTTTAGAAGCTTCTGATAGGCTATTTGACATAATTTGGGTCAATTGGAGGTGTACCTGTGGATGTATTTCAAGGCCTACCTTCAAACTCAGTGCCTCTTTGCTTGACATCATGGGAAAATCAAAAGAAATCAGGCAAGATTGTAGACCTCCACAAGTCTGGTTCATCCATGGGAGCAATTTCCAAACGCCTCAAGGTACCACGTTCATCTGTACAAACAATAGTACGCAAGTACAAACACCATGGGACAACGCAGCTGTCATACCGCTCAGGAAGGAGACGTGTTCTGTCTCCTAGAGATGAACCTACTTTGGTGCGAAAAGTGCAAATCAATCCCAGAACAACAGCAAAGGACCTTGTGAAGATGCTGTAGGAAACAGGTACAAAAGTATCTATATCCACAGTAAAACAAGTCCTATATCGACATAACCTGAAAGGCCGCTCAGCAAGGAAAAAGCCACTGCTCCAAAACCGCCATAAAAAGAAACACTACGGTTTGCAACTGCACATTGTACTTTTTTGAGAAATGTCCTCTGGTCTGATGAAACAAAAATAGAACTGTTTGGTCATAATGGCCATCGATATGGAAAAAGGGGGAGGCTTGCAAGCCGAAGAACACCATCCCAACAGTGAAGCACGGGTGTCGCAGCATTATGTTGTGGGGGTGCTTTGCTGCAGGAGGGACTGGTGCACTAAACAAAATAGATGGCATCATGAGGGAGGAACATTATGTGGATATATTGAAGCAACATCTCAAGACATCAGTCAGGAAGTTAAAGCTTGGTCGCAAATGGGTCTTCCAAATGGACAATGACCCCAAGCAAACTTCCAAAGTTGTGGCAAAATGGCTTAAGGACAACAAAGTCAAGGTATTGGAGTGGCCATCACGAAGCCCTGACCTAAATCCTATAGAAAAATTGTGGGCAGAACGGAAAAAGGAGGCCTACAAACCTGACTCAGATACACCAGCTGTGTCAGGAGGAATGGGCCAAAATTCACCCAACTTCTTGTGGGAAGCTTGTGGAAGGCTACCTGAAATGTTTGACCCAAGTTAAACAATTTAAAGGCAATGCTACAAAATACTAATTGAGTGTATGTAAACTTCTGACCCACTAGGAATGTGATGAAAGCTGAAATAAATTATTCTCTCTACTATTATTCTGACATTTCACATTCTTAAAATAAAGTGGCGATCCTTACTGACCTAAGATGGAGAATTTTTACTAGGATTGAATGTCAGGAATTGTGACAAGCTGAGTTTAAATGTATTTGGCTAAGTTGTATGTAAACCTCCGATTTCAACTGTACATATGACTACATTTCACAACATGTGAACCCTGTTGATGTAATGGCATCTTTTAATGCAGTGTTGTAACGTAACACTCTTAAGAGCGGTACATAGATACAGAAATCTTTGTACCACAACATAAATGGTTATAAAAACTGCATATATGTACATTCACTCACACACATACACAGTCCTCTCTCAGATTTTCCCAGGGACTGTGCGACGCGTCCTCCCATCGCTGTCGATCTCAACAGCGTCGATATCAACAGCATCAATCTCAACAGATAGTTGATGTTTAAAAAAGAGAACATACACATTTAAAGACTTCTATAAACAATGCTTAAATTTCTCCAAAATGTTCTCCCTCTGTCACTGTCTCTTCCTCTCTATAGTTGTTGCTACATAGGGTACAACAAGTACCCAGAGAAGGATGAGTGGACGTATTGGCCAGCGTATAGTCCTGCGGCCTGGTCCGAGGGTAGCTGGAGGTACACAGTGTCCCCGGGCTGTAGAGGTAACACTGCGCTCCCCGACGCCTGATCCAGGAATCCCTTCTTATACTCGTCATATGTGTACATCACAGGCTCATCGTTCCTCATCAGCGCCACCCACACGTTGGCCCCTTTGCAGTGGACGTGGTAGGCAAAGTAGTAGATCCCGGGCATGTCACAGGTAAACACGCCTGTCTGGGGGTTGTAGTTCTGACGGCCGTTGTACAGGATCTTGTCGAACACCACAGGCGTGCCCACTGGTGGGAAGGGTGTGGTCACCAGAGCCGTGAACGCAGGCATCTCCAGGCCGTTGGCGCCCATTACCTCTCCACTGTTTCCTCCATATTTCCCCTTCTTGCCATAGCCGGTGGTCTTGACTCCATCCAGCCCAGGAGGAATACCCATCTCAGTGAGGACTGCTCCCATGTTAGGGGAGAGGGCGGGGGGTCCGGGTGGGCCTGGGGGACCAGGTAGACCTGGCTGGCCTGGATTTCCTGGTGGTCCTCCAGGACCTTCTTTACCTGGAGGTCCAAGAGGACCAGGGACACCTGGGTTTCCGTTACCCTCAACGCCGGGAAGACCAGTTAATCCGCTGTCACCTTTAGACCCAGGGGCACCAGGAGGTCCGATCGGCCCACCTGCACCTCCCAGACCTGGAATGCCCTTAGGGCCTTGGGGACCCTTCTCTCCTGGAAGTCCTCCCTCTCCCTTTGGCCCAGATAGGCCTGGAATGCCAGGGGCGCCTGGTAACCCTTTGTGTCCGCCTTCCCCTTGGGGTCCTACAGGCCCAGCGGGACCCCTTGGCCCTGGCTCTCCTCCCTCTCCAGGGAAGCCATTCTGACCATGAAGTCCAGGAGGACCAGGCTCACCCTGGCCACCTGGCAGCCCCTTTTGCCCTCCCTCTCCAGCCTCTCCTTTTACCCCTGGTTGGCCAAGACCTCCAAGGGGTCCCATAGGGCCAAGGGGACCAGCTGGTCCGATTGGTCCAGGTGGTCCAATCACACCTGGAAGTCCTCCATGGCCTTTGTCTCCCTTTGGTCCTGGGCCTCCGGGCATCCCACCCATCCCTTTATCTCCCTTGGGTCCTGGGAATCCTGGTTTTCCAAATCCGGGCAATCCAGGCTTCCCTGGCAAACCTGGAGGGCCTGGGTGCCCTTTCCCACCAGGCATGCCTGGTTGTCCAGGCAGACCATTCTGGCCTGGTTTTCCCTGGCCTGGCAACCCTGGTGGACCGGTCTCGCCACCCTCTCCTGCTGGTCCAGCCAGCCCCTGCTCTCCAGGAGGGCCTGGTTTCCCTGGTCCTCCTGGTGGCCCCAATATGCCATTAATTCCAGGCTTGCCCACACCGGGCATCCCTCCCTGACCTGGAGGTCCAGGGGGTCCTGCTGGCCCTTTGTGGCCTGGCTGTCCTGGCTGTCCAATTCCCTTGTCACCCTTGGGTCCTGGTAATCCTGGTAGTCCCGGCAGGCCCTTATGTCCTGGCTCCCCCTTGGGTCCTGGTTGTCCTGGTAACCCCCCAACCCCTGGTTTTCCTATCCCCGGGAGACCTGGAGGACCAGGGGGGCCCTGAGGCCCTGGCTGCCCCATATGACCGTCTCCACCACTGGGGCCCAGCTCTCCAGGTACACCTGGGTCTCCCATGCCCCCTGGCTTGCCTGGAATTCCCGGGAGTCCTGGTTTGCCTACACCAGGGAATCCTGGGGGACCAGCGGGGCCTGGTTTTCCTTCACCTCCTGGCTGTCCTACCCCAGGAGCACCTGGTGGCCCAGAGGGTCCCTCAGGTCCTGCAGGCCCAGCTGGGCCCTGCTCTCCTGGCAGGCCTCCAGCGAGACCTCCCACAGCCCCACTGGGGATTGTCTGACCTGTAGGGGATAAGATGTCCAATCAGTCTAAACATTATTGGAAGATTGCAGGCATAGCACAATACTCAGCACAAGAGCAAAATTAAGTACAATCTGCTTGTGTGTATGTCTTAACTAGAGTTAGGTTAGGTAATGAACATTGAAGATTGACATAGTCTCAACATAAACAACATACTATTGCCCTACTCCATAGTAGTGCGCTACTTTCGACCAGAGCCACAAGTCCTTTGAGATTGCCATTCGATCTCACCTTTGTCCTGTCCACTGTTGACTACCACACCTTTGCGGGGGTACTCCTTGCCCATGTGCATGGGCATCTGGGGGATCTCTTTTCTGTAATGGGGGTACTGCATGTGGGGCATGTCCTTTCCTGGCCACTGCTGCTGAGGGTGCTGCTCTTTGCTGCCCATGCCCATGTGGGACAGGTGTGGCATAGACTGGTGCTGCTGGGGTTGCTGCTGGGGGTGCTGCTGATGCTGCTTGTGTCCGTAGTATACCCCTGCGTGAACGAGAGGTAGTACTGCAAGCTGAAACAGAGCCACGAGGAGAGGGGCTGAGAGAGAAGGCACGGCCATGGCCTGGGGAAGACAGCAGAAGAGAACTATGTTAGACAATCAGTCAATTGATCAATTGATCAAAAAGTCAATCAATGAGCCAATCAAGGGAATCTAATTCACTGCCAGTATGTATTTTTCAATAAAATGCAAACAGTCAAACATACATACATGGCAATAAAAGCCATATGACTGGTAATATGAAAGCTTTTCCCCATAGAAAGGGATTCATGCCCTGATACACCTTCAAATTGCTCTGGCTCCACCTACTGGACAGTAAAGAGCAATACTTAACCATGGGCCAGCCTTTTTAAAAATAGTATATATTGCCAGATGTAGGATGTGGTAACCACAAAACAGTTTTCTTTTTACATGCTCAATCTTGTAACAACACTGCTAACTGACTACATTTACATTTTATAGATGCTCTTATCCAGAGCAACTTCCAGTACTTAGTGGATACATTTTAATACTTGTTTTCTACTGTTCAAACCCACAATCCTGGCGCTTGCCATGCTCTGCCAACTGAGCTACACTTGACCTAGGCAGACCGCAGACCGTTGCCTCACACAATGTTTCCAATGCTGTTGCCTAGGATCAGGTTTACGAGACTACTAACTGACTGAGCAATGCCTTGGCTTTCAAACAGCTGATGGAGCAAAATGATAACATTACTAATAGCCCTGTTATCAGACATACTATCAGACAAACGAACTGACAAGGACATTTATACTTCACATGAAAGCTTCTGAAAATAACCCACCAGATCAGAAGAAACTCAAATGCGTTTCGGCCTACAAGTCATAGCAGAAAAAAATCAGTTTTACTCAAGATAGGTAGGTGGGAAAAGAAATGATTCTCTGTTACGTTTCTTAACACGTTCTTTCTTTCGTTAAATAATGAATCATATAACGTGGCTGTTTTTGGCTAGACTTTGTGTGTGTCTCTGACCTTCTACTGTGAACCCTCCCAGATGTTCTTAGGAAATGAGGATGCTCCGTCAAGACTCAGCCACAGTATAACAAAGAGCATCAGACCTGGAACTGGGAGATGGTGTTTCTTGGCTTTGGTCCTCTTTTGTGTTACGGTAGCCAATTACTTTTTAACCCGTTAAAACACTTTTCAAATTCCAATGCTAATGTTTGAGTTTGACTGTAATAGTAAAGATTATGTGAGAAGAAAATACTGATTGATTGGTATACAGTATCAGAAATATGCTGTTATAGTGATGTACTTACAAAGGCCGGGCAATTTCAAGAATGCCATTGAACTGAATATCTTGTCACTTACTGTAGTTTGACTGTTTGATCTCTCTCACACACAGTTTCTCTCACATACTCTCTCTCACCCTCTACCTCTCTCTCTATATTTTTCTTTCTCTCCCTCACCGAATCCCTCTTGTCACTGTCTATCCCTCACTCTGCCCCTCTCTTATACAGAACACAGAACTCTGATGGTCAAAGTCTGTACTGTAGGCTAAACACCAGTATGTTAGAGATCAGCCCTCCAAACCAAAGCTTTTTGTTCGGAGAGCTGGTCTGGCCAAAATATGCAGCAGGAATGAGTTTTCTGAGTTGGCTTGGCCAGTTAGGTAGCCAGTTCATTCTAATTGGTTGTCACAGCTGACCTTTGTGAATGAGAAATACTGATGGAAGAAGGATGGAATACATTTGTTGGAGAGGCTATTATTCCGCGTTTCTGTCAAATTCATACTTACCATAGAGTTCATAGGGTTCACACTTTCTGAAGATAAATTACGAAAAATGGCTGCTTTCTTAGGTTCTCTGGTGGTTTTACAGTATGTTTCCTGCCAAGCCTCCGAATCAACACATACCCTTTGACAATAGATAGGCTACTACTTAAAAGTCATGCACAAGATTCAACCACAGGTATGAATGAATGATGTCAGAACTACTGACATAAAAAAAAAAAAGTAAAATGCAGCAATGCAGGTGTACAGTGAGAAATGATACAGCGGGAAAGTCAAGTCATAAGGGATATCCGTTCCTGGTCAGTTCATGTGGTTGTGGTGAACTCCTAGCCTAACAGAGGTCCTGTTAGGTCCTCAGATGTCGGGCTGCAATTGTGACATTGAGAACAGGAGTCAACACAGATTGGTACAGGCTATCTGAGAAATCTTACTGCAGTGAGAGGTATTTCTCTCACCCCTAGGCCAACCCTCAGGCATGCCAAGTGGAAATAGGAACACCTCACTGCCCGCAACCTCCCTGACCTCGTCACTCTCCGCTTCTCTACTGATCTTGTGTTGCTTCCTCTCCTACATTTATCTGTCTGGAGCTGCTGTCTGCACGTGAGAGAAACAAGAATATGTTTGTTAATGTATACGTGCATCTGTGTGTATTTTCTAACTTTTCATTCACATCCAGGACCCAGACGTCCAATCCAACCAGCAGAGCTCTGGTCCAACAGATAGAAGAGCGGTCCAACAAGGCCGTCCAGACCGCCTTCTAGTCTTACACGATTTTTCTCCGTCTTGCGCATTTCCTTCTGAAGGTCAGTCACGCAGACAGACATTTGGGTTGTCTTTGGCTGATGCTCCTATGGTAGGACTGTGTGTTTGTGTATGTGTGTCTGTGTGTGTGTTTCTCTGTCTGTTTCAATTTGGGCTTTAACGGCGGTCCTGATCCTGTCTAGTTGTGTCTCTGGCTTGGGCCAGAGGGGATTCCGTGTTGGGGTTGGGTCTGGCCGGCTGCTTCTGGGAGAGGAGGGGGTAATGCTTTATTTTGCACTCATATTTGAACTGGTATATAGTATTTACAAAGACCATTCTTAATACAAATGGGAAACTGATGAGTGTGAAAAACCCAGCAACGTATCAGTTCAAACTGGTGCGCCTGGCACCTACGACCATACCCTGTTCAAAGGCACTTAAATATGTTGTCTTGCCCATTCACCGTCTGGATGGAACACATACACAAATCATGTCTCAATTTTCTCAAGGCACTGCATCTCAGTGCTTGAGGCATCACCACAGACACCCTGGTTCAAATCCAGGCTGCATCACAACCAGCTGTGATTGGGTGTCTGATAGGGCGGCGCACAATTGGCCCAGTGTCGTCTGGATTTGGACGGTGTAGGCCGTCATTGTAAATAAGAATTTGTTCTTAACTGACTTGCCTCGTTAAATAAAAACATACAAATACAAGTTTCTCGATCGACGTGTACGACAGCATGTTCCAGTTCCCGCCAATATCCTGCAACTTCACACAGCCATTGAAGATGAGTGGGACACCATTCCACAGGCCACAACCAACAGCCTGATCAACTCTATGTGAAGGAGATTGGTCGCGCTGCATGAGGCAAATGGTGGTCACACCAGATACTGACTGGTTTTCTGATCTCTGCCCCTACCTTTACATTTTTTAAAATCTGTGACCAACAGATGCATATCTGCATTCCCAGCCATGTGAAATCCATATATTAGGGCCTAATGGATGTATTTCAATTGACTGATTTCCTTATATGAACTGTAACTCAAGAAAGGTCCACCACCCAATGGAGATCCAGCCAACTGGACAGAACTGTGAGATGCATTGGAGTCAACATGGGCCAGCAACTCTGTGGAATGCTTTCAACACCTCGTAGAGTCCGTGTCCTGACGAATTGAGGCTGTTCTGAGGCCAAAAGCAGGGAGATGCAACTCAGTATTAGGAAGGTGTTCTTAATATTTTGTGCACTCAGTATATATAGTAAAAAACTGAGTTTAAATGTATTTGGCTAAAGTGTATGTAAACTTCCGACTTCAACTGAATATATATATATATATATACAGTTGAAGTCGGAAGTTTACATACACCTTAGCCAAATACATTTAAACTCAGTTTTTCACAATTCCTGACATTTAATCCAAGTAAAAATTCCCTGTTTTAGGTTAGTTAGGATCACCACTTTTTTTAAGAATGTGAAATTTCAGATTGATAGAGAGAATAGTAGAGAGAATTATTTATTTCAGTTTTTATTTCTTTCATCACATTCCCAGTGGGTCAGAATGTCACGCCCTGACCTTAGTTTTCTTTATTCTTTTGGTTAGGTCAGGGTGTGACGAGGGTGGTTTGTGGAGTGTAATGTCTAGGGGTTTTTGTATGTCTAGGTGTTTTTGTCCTGTCTAGGGTTTTTGTATATCTATGGGGTTTCAGTTTGTCTAGGTATATGTAGGTCTATGGTGGCCTGAATTGGTTCCCAATCAGAGGCAGCTGTTTATCGTTGTATCTGATTGGGGATCCTATTTAGGTTGCCATTTTGGTTTTGTGGGTTATTATTCTATGTTTAGTTGCCTGTTCGCACTAGTCATATTGCATCATGGTTCGTTTTGTTATTTTGTATAGTTTTGTTCAGTGTTGCATTTGTTTAATTAAATATAATGTATGCTTATCATGCTGTGCCTTGGTCTCCTCCTTATGACCACCGTGACACAGAAGTTTGCATACACTCAATTAGTATTTGGTAGCATTGCCTTTTAAATAGTTTAACTTCGGTCAAATGTTTCAGGCAGCCTTCCACAAGCTTCCCACAATAAGTTGGGTGAATTTTGGCCCATTCCTCCTGACAGAGCAGGTGTAACTGAGTCATGAACAAAGTAGATGTCCTAACGGACTTGCCAAAACTATAGTTTGTTAACAAGAAATTTGTGGAGTGGTTGAAAAACTTGTTTTAATGACTCCAACCTAAGTGTATGTGAACTTCCGACTTCAGCTGTATGTACATATGACCTCAATCCTATAGAAATTTGTGGGCAGAACTGAAAAAGCATGTGTGAGCAAGGAGGCCTACAAACCTGACTCAGTTACACCAGCTGTGTCAGGAGGAATGGGACAAAATTCACCCAACTTATTGTGGGAAGCTTGTGGAAGGCTACCCAAAATGTTTGACCGAAGTTAAACATTTTAAAGGCAATGCTACAAAATGCTAATTGAGTGCATGTAAAGTTCTGACCCACTGGGAATGTGATGAAAGAAGTAAAATCTGAAATAAATCATTCTATTATTCTGACATTTCACATTCTTAAAATAAAGTGGTGATCCTAACTGACCTAAAACAGGCAATTGTTACTAGGATTAAATGTCAAGAATTGTGAAAAACTGAGTTTAAATGTATTTGGCTAAGGTGTATGTAATCTTACAACTGAACTGTGTGTATTTATATAAATATATATATATATAATTATTAGGTTATAGCCACAGCCATCCAACCTCTATGCACCAACACCAGCCCCTTTCATATAACCATATCCAGTTGCAGACCCTTTTCCCAACAGTCAGTCGCAGCCCTAGATCTAGCCCCATTCCCAAGCCTCTGCTCTATAAACCAGTCCCAGCTCTATACACCAGTCCCAGCTCTATACACCAGTCCCAACTCTATACACCAGTCCCAACTCTATAAACCAGTCCCAGCTCTATAAACCAGTTCCAACTCTATACACCAGTCCCAGCTCTATAAACCAGTCCCAGCTCTATACACCAGTCCCAACTCTATACACCAGTCCCAGCTCTATACACCAGTCCCAGCTCTATAAACCAGTCCCAGCTCTATAAACCAGTCCCAGCTCTATAAACCAGTCCCAGCTCTATAAACTAGTCCCAGCTCTATACACCAGTCCCAGCTCTATATACCAGTCCCAACTCTATACACCAGTCCCAGCTCTATACACCAGTCCCAACTCTATAAACCAGTCCCAACTCTATACACCAGTCCCAGCTCTTTAACCAGTTCCAGCTCTATACACCAGTCCCAACTCTATACACCAGTCCCAACTCTATACACCAGTCCCAGCTCTATAAACCAGTCCCAGCTCTATACACCAGTCCCAACTCTATACACCAGTCCCAACTCTATAAACCAGTCCCAGCTCTATAAACCAGTCCCAGTTCTATAAACCAGTCCCAGCTCTATAAACCAGTCCCAGCTCTATAAACCAGTCCCAGCTCTATACACCAGTCCCAGCTCTATACACCAGTCCCAGCTCTATACACCAGTCCCAGCTCTATAAACCAGTCCCAACTCTATACACCAGTCCCAGCTCTATACACCAGTCCCAGCTCTATACACCAGTCCCAACTCTATACACCAGTCCCATCTCTATACACCAGTCCCAGCTCTATAAACCAGTCCCAGCTCTATACACCAGTCCCAGCTCTATACACCAGTCCCAGCTCTATACACCAGTCCCAACTCTATAAACCAGTCCCAGCTCTATAAACCAGTCCCAGCTCTATAAACCAGTCCCAGCTCTATAAACCAGTCCCAACTCTATACACCAGTCCCAGCTCTATACACCAGTCCCAACTCTATACACCAGTCCCAGCTCTATACACCAGTCCCAACTCTATACACCAGTCCCAACTCTATACACCAGTCCCAGCTCTATACACCAGTCCCAGCTCTATAAACCAGTCCCAGCTCTATAAACCAGTCCCAACTCTATACACCAGTCCCAGCTCTATACACCAGTCCCAACTCTATACACCAGTCCCAGCTCTATACACCAGTCCCAACTCTATACACCAGTCCCAACTCTATACACCAGTACCAACTCTTTTTTTTAACCCTTATTTTACCAGGTGAGTTGACTGAGACCACATTCTCATCTGCAGCAATAACCTGGGGAATAGTTACAGGGTAGATGAATGAGCCAATTGGAAGCTGGGGATGATATGGGGATAGATTAGGAATTTAGCCAGGGTTAACACCCCTACTCTTACAATACGTGTCATGGGATCTTTAGTGACCACAGAGAGTCAGGACACCCATTTAACTTCCCATCTGAAAAACAGCACCTTACACAGGGGAATGTCCCCAATCACTGCCCTGGGGCATTGGGATGTTTTTGTTTGTTTTCTACCAGGGGAAAGAGTGCCTCCTACTGGCCATCCAACACCACTTCAGCAGCATCTGGTCTTTACAGTAATGCAGGGACCAACCCTGCTTAGCTTCCGAGGCAAGCCAGCAGTGGGTTGCAGGGTGGGATGCTGCTGGCATTCTATACACCAGTCCCAGCTCTATACACTAGCTTGGCTATGAAGAATGACAACTGCGTTGACCCCTGACCATTTCTCAGGCGACTGGCGATTCTAATATGGCCGTGCCATCCTCTCTCCCCCAGTGGGCACTCGCCCTCTCGTGCCTTTGAAGGGGGCCCGTCTCATTTCCATGGCGATGGGAGCCTGACGTGCAGGAATGCTTTCCAAAGGGAATGCTTTCCAACAATTCCATATGGAGGGAAAATGAGACAAGAAGAGAGAGAAAGAGGCAGAGCCAGCGAGAGAAGAGGGGAGACATAACGCAGACCCAGGCACATGGGTGTATGAAGACGATGTGTTGGGTGGATGGGTGTGTTAGCGCTATAGTCAAATAGCCTCAATCAGTCCTGATGGTACAGTGTGTGTGTTTTGGGGTTAAGGTTAAATGGTAGGTTAAGGTTAGGTAAGGCGTAGAGGAAAATATGATTTTTAATGGTCAAGCATTTTTACTCCCCAAAACGTCCTGAAATTTCACAAAAATAAAGGTGTGTGTGTGGGTGTGAGTGAGTGCATGCAGTGAGTGTTTGTGTGAGTGAGTGTGTGTGTGAGCATATGGATTCATTATGGTGGAGACAGAACAGTCTAGACTGTAATACAGTAGAATTGAGAGGTGGATTAAGGACATGCTCTGTTCATAGCTGCTTTTGTAGCAGAAATGTGTTTTCTGACAAATGATAGATATTCTGTTTTGGCCATCCATGCTTGGCCAGGGTCCCACTGTAAATGACACAGATGTATTTTTATGTTACATTCACATTTTGGCCATTCAGCAGACTCCTGTATACAGAGTTATTTTGAGTGAGTATTCATGTAAGTAACCTGAAACTTCTTTCCAGGACCAGGGTTGGGTGAAATGCCTAGATGCTGAGACATTTAACAGGGCCAGTTTAACTCTCACACACACTTACACCACCAAATTGCAAGTCAGAGAGTAAATAGATCCATCAAAAGTTCTTAAGAGCGTGAAAGTGTTTGGGGGTTTTGTGGAGTAGGTGCAAACTTTCAATGACTTTCTATTAGCAGGCCGTGTGACTAATCTCTCATTGCCTCATACTAACAAATGATCAACTGTACAAGGACAGCCAGTGTACACTGAGAAAGCATTAAAACGACCCAAAGTGATACATGATAAGCAGTCTGTAACTTAAACCATAGTGTGTGTGTCTGTGTATGTGTGTGGACATGTGCATGTGTGTGTGTGTGTTTGTGTATGTATATGTGTGGACATATAAGTGTGTGTGTGTGTGTTTGTGTATGTATGTGTGTGTGCATGTACGTGTGTGTAGACATGTGCATGTGTGTGTGTAGACATGTGCGTGTGTGTGTTGGCATGTTCATGTGTGTGTGTGTACATGTGCGTGTGTTTGTGGACATGTGCGTGAGTGTATGTGCGTGGACATGTGTGTGTGTGTGTGTGTGTGGACATGTGCATGTGTGTGTGTGTACATGCGCGTGTGTGTAGGGACATGTGCGTGCGTGTGTGTGTGTGGACATGTGTGTGTGTGTGTGTGTGTGTGGACATGTGCATGTGTGTGTGTGTACATGCGCGTGTGTGTAGGGACATGTGCGTGCGTGTGTGTGTGTGGACATGTGCGTGTGTGTGAGTGTGACAAACGTGAGAGGATGGGAAACATTTTGACAACATGAGAGATACGGAACATGATTTCTGTTTAGTGTCAGACGCCCCAACCTGTTGTCATCGACTCCCCAGAGTTAGCTGTCAGACACGTGTAGACCTACATCATGAAACTCCTGCTCTATTGCATAAGGAATAGGGCAGGCAACCAACCCTCATTAATACATGATGCAGATTGTTACCAAAACATATCTGCTATGAAAGAGACCATCATTCACAAGCATTGTATTTAGCTACTGAATGAGCTCCTTCAAATTGCTTCTATGAAATGTGTGTAAATACATTGTAATTGGGTTAGAGCAGCCTCGGACATCGAGGCTTCGCTCACGTAGTCGAGGCAACGAGAAGCGATTTGGAAGGATGGCCCAGCGAGGGTTGGAGCTCCTCTCCACTACACTCAGTCACACAGGATTTGGTCACACTAACCTGCTATTAGCTGTTATTAGACAAGCTGGCATGGGTCCTAACCTACAGCCCCCTCAGGCTGTTATTAGACAAGCTGGCATGGGTCCTAACCTACAGCCCCCTCAGGCTGTTATTAGACAAGCTGGCATGGGTCCTAACCTACAGCCCCCTCAGGCTGTTATTAGACAAGCTGGCATGGGTCCTAACCTACAGCCCCCTCAGTTTGGTCTGAATGACTCCATGGTGGTTCAGGCTGGACAAGTCTCTATGGGATCTTCCTTACTCTCACAGAGGATCTCTCACACACACACACACACACACACACACACGGTCAGACTGTGCTGAATGTGTTATTTCTCACAAACGCCACTCTGGTGAAGCTTGTGTGACTCGTGAATGAATGGCGTCTCCAGGAGATTTATGGGTAATACTTATTTCAGTAGGTGCCAGTATCTGTAGCTTCACCATGCTGCTACTGTACGGCCACATTGGCCAGGCACAGAATGACGGGTTCCTCACATGAACATGCTTTTCTGTTTTGATTTCTCACTCAACTACAGACCTTTATGTCATCACTGTAGGACAACCAAGCAGAAGTATTTCAACAAAAAGGGCACTAAAGCCACGTTTCGATTTAGTACGCCAATTTATGTATACCACCTACCCAAGTCCTCCCTCTGCTCCCCATGGCTGAAAAAGCTTCATGGTCTTGCTTTACACACACACACACACACACACACACACACACACACACACACACACACACACACACACACACACACACACACACACACACACACACACACACACACACACACACACACACACACACACACACACACACACAGGAGAGACTCTGTTTTCATTAATATATAATCTGGGTCTATAAGTGTTGAACATCCAGAATATTTTCAGAAAATTAAGCTCAAGCACCAAGGAGATAAGATAACACACTGCAGGGGCCTCCTGGGTGGCGCAGTGGTCTAGGGCACTGCATCGCAGTGCTAGCTGTGCCACCAGAGACTTTGGGTTCGCGCCCAGGCTCTGTCGCAGCCGTCCGCAACCGGGAAGTCCGTGGGGCTATGCACAATTGGCCTAGCGCCGTCTGGGTTAGGGAGGGCTTGGCCGGTAGGGATATGCAACCAGCGACGCAGTGCATGGTAACCAAGGTCGCCAAGCGATGTATAAAAAGCTGCTTCACTTGTAGGCTATAGCCCTATTTCAATCATATTGAAATACATTTCATGTTCAATTCATTGAGTTCTATTTTGTTACTTGTATGCTACTGATGTGATTTAGTGCATTATTATAGGGTAAGCATTAGAATAAGCGGCCTCAATATTTACAGCCATAGGTGGTAATGCACTATATATACAAAAGTATGTGGACACCACTTCAAACTAGTGGATTCGGCTATTTCAGCCTCACCTCTTGCTGACAGGTGTATAAAATGGAGGACACAGCCATGTAATCTCAATAGAAAACATTGGCAGTAGAATGGCCTTAATGAAGAGTTAAGTGACTTTCAACGTGGTACCGTCATAGGATGCCTCCTTCCCAACAAGTCAGTTCGTAAAATGTATGTCCTGCTAGAGCTGCACAGGTCAACTGTAAGTGCTGTTATTGTGTAGTGGAAACATCTAGGAGTAACAACGGTGGTAGGCCACACAAGCTCACAGATCGGGACCGCCAAGTGCTGAAGAGTGTAGCGTGTCAAAATCGTCTGTCCTCAGTTGCAACACTCACTATCGAGTTCCAAACGGCCTCATCTCAAGAGCTGTTTGTCGGGAACTTCATGAAATGGGTTTCCATGGCTGAGCAGCCACACACAAGCCTTAGATCACCATGTGGAATGCCAACCATCGGCTGGAGTGGTGTAAAGCTCTCCGCCATTGGACTTTAGAGCTGCGGAAACGCTTTCTCTGGAGTGAAGAATCACGCTTCACCATCTGTCAGTCCAACTGACGAATCTGGGTTTGGCAGATGCCAAGAGAATGCTACCTGCCCCAATGTATAGTACCAACTGTCAAGTTTGGTGGAGGAGGAATAATGGTCTGGGGTGGTTTTTCATGGTTCTGGCTAGGCCCCTTAATTCCAGTGAAGGGAACTCTTAACGCTACAGCACACAATGACATTCTAGACGATTCTGTGCTTCCAACTTTGTGGAAACAGTTTGGAGAAGGCCCTTTTCTGTTTTAGCATGAAAATGCCCCAGTTCACAAAGCGAGGTCCATTCAGAAATGGTTTGATGAGATCAGTGTGGAAGAACTTAACTGGCCGGCACAGAGCTCTGACCTCAACCCCATCGAACACCATTATGATGAATTGGAATGCCGACTGCAAGCCATGCCCAATCGCCCAACATCAGTTCCCGACCTCACTAATGCTCTTGTGGCAGAATGGATGCAAGTCCATGCAGCTATGTTCCAACATCTAGTAGAAAGTGGAGTGGAGGCTGTTATAACAGCAAAGGAGGAACAACTCCGTATTAATGCCAATGATTTTGGAACGAGATATTAGATGAGCAAAAGTCCACATACTTTTGGTAATATAGCGTATCTCTTTAGGAGCTGATCTCTGGTCAGTATTGATAATTTATTCTAATGTTAAGGTAAGATTTGAATGGAGAAAGCTGATATGAGAGCAGCACTCCCTTTCTTTCGATCCTATCAGTATCGAAACATGCTCCAACGACGCACTTACCGACCGTTCTCTCTGTGTGGTGTTGTGGGAAACGCTTGTTACATCTTCGGCTGTTGTAGGAAATATGGATCATTAAAACACTCATAACCCTAAATTCCATCACTATTGGGAAACCGGACACTGATCTTTTCACCTGGGTGGGCCAGAAGCAAGCCGTTTTCGCTGTAGTAATGGTGCAACCATGACGCTAAAGAATCTGCACTCGCTTTTTCTACACTGTTAGAACTAAAAGGTGCTATCTAGAACCTAAAATGGTTATTCGACTGTCCCCATAGGAGAACCCTTTGAAGAACCCATTTTGGTTCGAGGTAGAACTTTTGGGGGATCCATGTAGAACCCTTTCCACAGAGGGTTCTAAATGGAACCCAAAAGGGTTTTACCTGGAACCATATACGGTTTTACCTAGAGCCAAAAAGGGTTCTCCTATGGGGACAGCCAAAGAACCCTTTTGGAACCCTTTTTTCTAAAAGTGTAGGGCACTTGGAAACAACGGTACATCGAAGCATTATCATTAAAACAATTCATATCTGGGAGATTTTAGTCGCACTTTAGAGCCCTTCATGTCTGTGTGTGTGTTTCCCCTGGACTGCTTCCAGACGTCCTCCTTTATGTTCTTCATATACAACTGTGTTAGTGGGCATCAGGTGTGTTACACTCCTGGCTCTCATGGCTATTCTGGCAGCAGTTCTAAGATGAATACCAGTCAGCTACAGGATGCCACCAGGAATTCAGTAGAGATAGCATCAGTTCCACCAAGTCCTACTCTGACCCACTGTGTATCATATAAAGCAGTTGTTTGGGTTGCACTAGTTACAGGAGTCCAAATGGGGCTAGACAAGATGAACACAGTTTCGAAACCCAGAGGCACAACATCGCCAGACTTCCAGGAAGCAGACCAAGCAGACCAAGCAGACCAAGCGGTCCAAGCAGACCAAGCAGTCCAAGCAGACCAAGCAGACCAAGCAGTCCAAGCAGACCAAGCAGTCCAAGCAGACCAAGCAGTCCAAGCAGACCAAGCAGTCCAGGCAGACCAAGCAGACCAAGCAGTCCAAGCAGTCCAGGCAGACCAAGCAGTCCAGGCAGACCAAGCAGTCCAAGCAGACCAAGCAGTCCAGGCAGACCAAGCAGTCCAGGCAGACCAAGCAGTCCAGGCAGTCCAAGCAGTCCAAGCAGACCAAGCAGTCCAAGCAGACCAAGCAGTCCAGGCAGACCAAGCAGTCCAGGCAGTCCAAGCAGTCCAAGCAGACCAAGCAGACCAAGCAGTCCAGGCAGACCAAGCAGTCCAAGCAGACCAAGCAGACCAAGCAGTCCAAGCAGACCAAGCAGACCAAGCAGTCCAGGCAGACCAAGCAGACCAAGCAGTCCAAGCAGACCAAGCAGTCCAGGCAGACCAAGCAGTCCAGGCAGTCCAAGCAGTCCAAGCAGACCAAGCAGTCCAAGCAGACCAAGCAGTCCAAGCAGTCCAGGCCGTGTTTTGCGGTTTGAGAATGAATGTCAATGAAAGAAGTGAACAATTCTTCCTAAAGGCACAACCCAGATTCGAGTCAATGTTTTAAGTAGTTGAATATGTTATTACTCTAACAAAGTGACGAACTGACACGTTTTAATTTTCATCAAAAACTTTATTTCAAAGGAGTGTCTTTGATTTGACGGCTTGCACATGTGCAAGACGACCCTTAGACTCGATTAAATGTTTCTGCGCATGAGCTTGGCCAGCATATGTCGCCATGACATCGCCTACAAGCGTGATCAGGGATTTCTATTGGAGGAGCAGCTTCTGCCTATGTTTATACTGTACCGTCTTTGGTATGAGTGACGTGTTCCAAAGGGAATGGAATATGGCTGCTTTAAACTGGGATACTGTTATTGTTATTGTATTGCTAGATATTGCTGCGTTGTTGGAACTAGATACACCTGCGATAACATCTGAAAAACTGTGTGAGACCAATTCACTTTGATTTCTGTAAACATAAACAGACTTCCTCTCTGATCAGCCTCATGAAGATGTTTTTCTTTTGCTTAAAACGTATGAAATTATCTGTAACAATGACACACTACTGTCTGACACTACATGCAGAAGCTGTGCTTGAGATAGAATACAAACAGTATTGCACTATGAACTGTTTTGGTGCACAGTGAAAACGTGCAGGATCTAATTGTTTGCAATGTCCACAGCTGTAATTACAGAACTGACCAGTGAGGAAAGGAGAGAGGGAGGAATAGGAGAAGAAAATAGAGGAGAGAGAAGGGGGGGGACATGATGGAGGGAGGCAGAAGAGAGAGGAGGGGGACATGATGGAGGGAGGCAGGGGAGAGAGGAGGGGGACATGATGGAGGGAGGCAGGAGAGAGAAAAGGAAGGTGCGGCTGCCCACAGTATGATGTCTTACTGATAGAAATACACCTGGGTCTGGGTGTGTGCGTGTGTGTGTGTGTGTGTGTGCGTGCGTGTGTGTGCGCCTGTTTTATGGCTGTATGTCTGTTTGGTGTATTTTCCTTTTCAAGATGTCCATTTATAGATGGTTCCCCATTGCATATGCACACGCACACACACACACACACACACACACACACACACACACACACACACACACACACACACACACACAGGAATGTGAGGTCTGAGAGAATGGAGAGAAGAGCCAAGTACAGTACATAGCTGAGCACAGTAAAACACTCTCTTTGTTCCTCTTCTATTGTTCCTCTCCTCCAGAAAGAGGTGGAAATATCTCCATCTACTCCTCCTCTTCTTCCTCTACCTTTAGACACATCTGTCTATTCTCTTCCCTTCATCCTACTGTCTTCCAATCTTCCTCCACAGACATCTTTCTCTTCTCATATTTTGTTTCACTGTCTCCTATTCTTCCTCTCTATCTAAATTAGCAGACATGTCTATTCCCCCCTTTCCCTTCTTTCTTCTCATCCCTCTATTTTCCTCCTGACTCTCTCTCTTCCTCCAGAAACATCCACGTTCAGTGACCTGGAAGTCCTCCCAGTGACTAAGAGAGAGAAGGAGATAGGGGAAGAGGAAGGAGAGGGGAAGAGAGGGAAAGAGGAGAGAGAGAAGGGGGTGGTGTGGGAGGTGAGAGAGGGAGTGAGAGGAGAAATGGAGGGGGGAAAAGTAATGAAAGGGAGAGAAAGAGGATATGAAGCACAGAGATGTATGTGTATGAGTACAGGCAATAGGCACATAGCATCAATCACTCTGACAGCACTGTGTGATCCTACTGGATGTTGAAAACATTCCCACTAACCAAGGAACAACTGTCCAAGCCTACTGAGCATGTCCAGACAACCACTGGGCCGTCCGATTCCTCTCCTCTCCACACCACCACAACCATTCCCAATTCACATGTCCCCCTCCTCCTTCCTTTTCCATCCCATCTCCCGGCTGCCAGCTTTCTCTGTCTCTGTCTCTGTCTCACACGCACGCACACACACACACACACACACACACACACACACACACACACACACACACACACACACACACACACACACACACACACACACACACACACACACACACACACACACACACACACACACACACACACACACACACACACACACACACACAGGCCCAGTTAGACACAGCTAAACTAAACAACCAAACTATATTTACAGATTCTCTCACTTTCTCCCTCTCTGAATGCAGTGAATTCCTTCCGTTTAAATATCTCTTAAGAGTAAAGGTTTATGTTTGTGTTTTGTTTTGGTGTTCGGCAACATTCTGCTCATTTTTGGGGGGCTGTTGGTGCACATAACTTTTTTTCCTGGAGACAAGCCAATATTCGGTGCCCATTCATCAATCATCGGTCAACAGTAGGGATTCTTCAATTAAGTATTTGTTGTCATTCAATGACAGACTACTATTTTTCATGCACATTTATTTCCACTTGAGAAATACAGCACCAAACATCTAGGTTAGATGTAAAATTGTGCGACTAAGACCTCCTTGGCCAGTAACATACAGTGTTACTGTATGTTGTGGCGTACAGTGTTTCAAGAGCAACAAACAGTAATATTGCTTGTTTTTCAGGCTAATGTCTTTTTAAGGGAGTCTGCGAGTCACAGATGTTTGCTTCGCCTAGCCAAGTTCTGCTAGGAGCAAACTGAACCTAGTATCCGGTTGCCTTGACCCTGTACCTCCTATGTCCACTTGGAGGGAAGAGGAAGAGGAATCTCTGTTTGAGGTTCTCATGGTATTGAATGGGGCGGCCCATGTTGACTCCAATGCTTCCTACAGTTGGGTCAAGTTGGCTAGATGTCCTTTGGGTGGTGGACCATTCTTGATACACTCAGGAAATTGTTGAGCGTGAAAAACCCAGCAGTGTTGCAGTTCTTGACACAAACCGGTGCGCCTGGCACCTACTACCATACCCCGTAAGGCCCTTAAATATTTTGTCTTGCCCATTCACCCTCTGAATGGCACACATACACAAACCAAGTCTCAATTGTCTCAAGGCTTAAACATCTTTCTTTAACCTGTCTCCTCTCCTTCATCTACACCGATTGAAGTGGATTTAACAAGTGACATCAATAAGGGATCATAGCTCTCACCTCATCAGTCTGTCATGTTTTGTATACTGAGGGTGTGTTTAAGCTTCCAGGCTTGTGTCTGTATGTGAGTCAGATGAGTGGAGCTGACCTGGTACAGAAATAAGGAGAGAGGAATTCAGAATGAGAGGAGCTGTGGAAAATACGCCCTGTCCAAAAGAGGAGGGGAAAACGGTTGATTGTTGAGAACAGCTTTTAAAGGCAGTGGATTAGGCAGTCACACCATCAAATAGCATTACATGGGTTCAAGACAAACACACACACACACACCAACCTGTGCTCCAGTATATTCAACCACCAATTTATGATGTGTATGTGAATGTGAACCTTCACCATGTTCCAGCACTCTCTAAGATACACAGATACTGATCTGAGGCCAGTTTAGCATGTTTCCCTTCTGCTAGTGAAGGTTAGGATTTGGGGATGGTAAGCTGAACCTAGATCTGTGAGTCAAGGCGAAGTCTATGCGAAGGACATTTGGATACAATCCCATCAGCTCAGGGTAGATCCTAAACACATTCTCTGATTTCCACATGCCCTGAATAGACTGCCAACAACAATCACGATGACACTGAAACCCATCCTTATGATATACAGTAAACATCAATCACCAATCAGTTACAGTTAGCCCATAGCCCACAGTTTTCTGTGATATTTTTTATATCTGCAAATCTCAGAATGTTTCAAGCACTGAATAAGGCCCAGGAAAAAGCTTGTGATGCCTCAGGACACTACCAGTTAGGCTAGACAGCTCTCTGGCCATTTGTCTGGTCAAACTGGAAAATGTGCTCCCAGCTGTTTGTTCATTTACGTAATGAAGCCATTGTGTGCTTGTGACTGTACAAGCCGAATCTAAACCATTTTGCTCCAGCCAAGCAGTTTCCAGAGTTGTGGACACGAGTCACATGACTGGACTCGAGTCTGACTAGAGTCACACTAATGACTTGAGACTCGACTTAATAGAAAATAAAATAACTTCAGACTTGACTTGGAGCCTCAAGACTCGGGACTGGACTTTGACTTTAAATGAATGACTTGAGTTTATCTGGCCAGGTTTTGTAATGTTTTGTCACTCATTTTGAGGCCCAGAGTCTACGTGGATTACTCTACCCTTAGCCAGAGACAGTAGCTGCAGATCGCCCCTGCAAGAAAATCTGCAACAAATTGTCTAGTGAAACGCAAACTCGGCACTCTGATTGGACCAGCAAACTGTGAATCAATAGAGGGCGGGTGGTGAGCAGGCAAACATATTGCCGATTTGCTGTACATCCATAGGATTTTTTGTGCAGCGCAAACGTCAAATTATAGGAACAGAGGATTGTCATAGAATATGAACTGTTTACTTTGAAAGCTGATCAGCAATTGGGCAACAATTACTACTTGGTTGTATTTGCTAATTGGGTAATTGTATGGGCCTGGGGGCCCCGTGCTTATATTATGCAGGCCTACCTGTTGAAGCTCCTGTTAGACAGATTCCATTTGGTTTCTCAAAGGGAGGCTGTGCAGTCTTAACCTCGACCTGTGTCCGTTCAGATAGGAAAGGTTAAGCCTGATACAGAGGCTATTGCTTTTGGGCTATTGCCTGTGTATATTTGGTAAATCTACTTGTATATTTGTATGATATGGAGCTTTCGTTATTGGATCACTAAGACCTGTACATAAGTCTACACTCTGAGCATGTCTACCTGCCTTCTGCTGATGCCATGCCCTTACAACTACTACAAGGTTCCTCTTTTACAACTACAATAGGCTAATCAAAATGTGTTGGAGACAAAATAAAGAAAAGGGCTGTCTGGTAGCCTCAAAAAATAGACAAAGATTTGTAAATGAACAAGTCGTTGCATGTCTAGATTTTTTTTTTTACTTGACTTGAAAACTTGTGACTCGACTTGCTCTCAGAATGCACGACTCCGACTTGACTCGAGTCTTGACCCGTTCTACTTGGGACTTGACTCGAGTCTTGGCACGTCTACTTGGGACTTGACTAGAGTCTTGACCCGTCTACTTGGGACTTGACTCGAGTCTTGACCCGTTCTACTTGGGACTTGACTCGAGTCTTGACCCGTCTACTTGGGACTTGACTCGAGTCTTGACCCGTTCTACTTGGGACTTGACTCGAGTCTTGGCACGTCTACTTGGGACTTGACTAGAGTCTTGACCCATCTACTTGGGACTTTACTTGAGACTCGGACCTTGACACTTGCTTGTGACTCAAATAATAATGACTTGGTCCCACCTCTGTCAGTAACACATCTGATACTACAAATCAACTAATCAGTCTCTAATTGATGTTTGGACCAGGGAAGCTACTGCGTGTGGGAGTAAAAGCCAGCACCCACGCTGGGCCTTGTAGGATAAGATTTCCTGGTCTAAATCATTGCACATCCACAGAGGCACTTTGAATAATTTGTATTTCAACCAGATTCTAGCATCAACAGCAATGTCCATGGCAAGCCATCATCTCACACAGCACAAGAGTGAGAGAGCTTACAAAACCCCTCACTTTAGGTGACAGGGAAACAGGACTAATCTACTTAGTACATGTATATATGTTCTGTAATGTTGCACACTCATGAATCAGGCCTTGGTCACTCCTGCCTCAAAGAATTAGACCATTGTAACGGTTTTCTTGACTTGAAGAAGAGGCGGACCAAAATGCAGCGTGGTTTCTATTCATGGTTCTTTAATAAAGACTCTACACATGAACAGACTAACAAAACAAGAAATGTGAAAAACCAAAACAGCCCTATCTGGTGTAAACACAGAGACAGGAACAATCACCCACAAAACCCAACACCAAACAGGCTACCTAAATATGGTTCCCAATCAGAGACAATGACTAACACCTGCTTCTGATTAAGAACCATATCAGGCCAAACATAGAAATAGAAAAACTAGACATGTAACATAGAATGCCCACTCAGATCACACCCCGACCAAACAAAACATAGAAACATACAAAGCAAACTATGATCAGGGTGTGACAACCATAAATAAAAATTAACTTTGATTGACAGGCTAATGCAACAATGAGCTTTCCAGTGAGCTCTAAACAATGAGCTGTCATTATTGGGACAGGGAGAGAACATCACTTAGCCAATGAGCTGTCATTATTCCAGGGAGAGAACATCACTTAGCCAATGAGCTGTCATTATTCCAGGGAGAGAGAACTCCTGTCAGCCAGTGACAGTGTTTGCTCTGGGCTCTTTTCTCACCAAACTTCTGCTCCTGCCCCCATCACACAGACCTGACAGTTTGCCTTCATCCCTCTGCCACACACACATCTCACGGCCTACACACACACACACACACACACACACACACACACACACACACACACACACACACACACACACACACACACACGTACACACACACACACACATAGATGCACGCACACTTGCACACACTCACACACTCACACGCTCCTGCACACACACACACACACACACAAACAAACAAAGTGTACAAACACACATGCTTTCTAAACAAACATTCTCTCACATATACACACATTCCATTTCCCTGGGGATGGCAACTTTTGTCAGAAGAGGAGAACTGGACAAACCCACCCCACTAGGGGGCACTCTCACTACATAGCCAAGGAGAAGAGCAACCTGCTGCCCAGGCTTACCCTGGCCCACACCCTGTCCGCCAGTTCTACTATGGTCTACTGGTCAGATTGTAGCCAAGCATGGCCACTATTAGACACAGTACAAACTCTATCCTATTTGAATTAAACATAAACTGCACCACAGACATCTCAGTGACCTCGGCTCAAGAAGCAGCCAAGGTGAACAAAGACACCTCTTAAAGACACTTCAGCTTTACAAAACAAAAAAACATAATGGTTCATCTAGTCTATTAGGCCTTCCCATTCTCATTTCATCCCAAAAAATTACATCCCAGAACAACCTAACTATAATGTAAGTGGACCAAAGGGGATTTGTGCAACCCTAAAACAATTTAGTCAGTTACAAAGGAAGACTTAGATCTTACTGGACTAAATATAAACATGTAATACCAACACATGATATGAAGAATACACCAGGGAAATACTTTTCCCCCACGGAGAAACAAAAATCAATCACAACGAACACAGCTTAAATACCAAGACTTCGGACATATACAACTCTGGTTCTATTTCTGACATATACAACTCTGGTTCTGACATATACACATCTGGTTCTGACATATACAACTCTGGTTCTGACATATACACCTCTGGTTCTGGTTCTGACATATACACCTCTGGTTCTGACATATACACCTCTGGTTCTGACATATACAACTCTGGTTCTGGTTCTGACATATACAACTCTGGTTCTGACATATACACCTCTGGTTCTGACATATACACCTCTGGTTCTGGTTCTGACATATACAACTCTGGTTCTGACATATACACCTCTGGTTCTGACATATACACCTCTGGTTCTGATATATACACCTCTGGTTCTGACATATACAACT